>NC_056737.1:938417845-938475945 GCF_019279795.1 Protopterus annectens
TTTGTTTCTTGTCCTCTTTACCTTGTGGTTTATTTTTGAGATTATATCCATTGTGTAGTAAATGTGTGGAATTTTTTGAAAGAACCTAAAAATAATATTACAATGTTAGTTAAAAGGATTCTTATTTTAAAATCATTTGTATAAGGATAAGGTTTTAAGCAGCTCAATGAGGGAACTTAATCTTCTTCTTCTTCTTCTTCTTTTGGCTGCTCCCGTTAAGGATCACCACAGATCAACTATTTCCATTTATTCCTGTCCTCTGCATCTTGCTCTGTCACACCAACCACCTGCATGTCCTCTCTCACCACATCCATAAACCTTATCTTAGGCCTTCCTCTTTTCCTTTTACCTGGTAGCTTCATCCTTAGCATCTTTTTCCGAGTATACTCTGCATCCCTTTTCAGCACATGTCCAAAACAACCTAATCTTGCCTCTCTGGCTTTGTCTCCAAACCTTCCAACCTGGGCTGACCCTCCAATATACTTATTCTTAATCCAGTCCATCCTCGTCATACCCAGTGCAAATCTTAACATCTTCAGCTCTGCCACGTCAAGCTCTGACTCCTGCCTTTTTGTCAGTGCCACTGTCTCCAACCCGTATAACATAGCTGGTCTCACAACCCTTTCACTCTTACTGGTACTCGTCTGTCACAAATCACCCCTGACACTCTTCTCCACCCACTTGAAAAAGTAAATAAATCCTTACATGGCAGTAGCAAGAAAAGTATATTTTGTAACAATGTGTAGTCCTTTTTTCTTAAAACTGATAGAATTGATTAGCTATTATTAGATGTTTTTAGCACAATGTAGGTTTTTCAGTACTATAGTGTATAGCAACCCCCCCAATTACTTTTTAAAGGGTTCATTGTATAGGTGACATACATGTTTTCACTTAATTTAAACATCCAAGTCAAAGTATAGATCATTATTCAAAAAAAAAAAAAAAGGGTGCTTACCCCCGTGTTTCTTATATATATAGTTAATACTTTTGAGAGAATAGATAGAGATTTCAACTATGTGAAAAGTACACGTGTAACAAAGGGTATAATGTATGCCACTAACTACCCTTTTGATTTGTCAGACACAGGGGAAACTAACAGAGCATTTAGAATAACATTACAGGAACACATAATAGATATTAAAACTGACGAAATGGAAAGCCTTGTGACAGTGCACTTCGAAGAATATCATGATGGTAATCATGAATTGATTAGGGCTAAGATCCTTGAACAGATTAATGTGGATTCTAATGGTGGTATGAATTTAACAGAAATATTTTCAAATAAGAAATCTGTTTATATTTTCAAATAATATACATTAAGTCCATGTTGGATGAATAGCAAATATAATTGGAAGGATCTGTTATGTTTGAGTGTGCAACCAGCTAGGCTTTTCCAATGATCTTTTTTAAGTTTGGTTGGTGTGTGACTTTCTTTGAAACTTCTCTGAAGGCATTGCTGAGGGCCAAAGGGTTTAATAAAGAATGTTTTAGTATTCTCTTTGCCTTTTTGTTGTTTTTATAGATTATATCAACCTTTTTACCCCTCTAAGGTGTGACTGTGAAGAAAATTAAATAAATATATCTGAAAAAAGGAAGTCAATCTGGTTGTCCCCTGCCATTAACAAACTCTACAATAAAAGGAAGAAACTTTTGAAGAAAAAGGTGAAGTCCCAAGACTGGAAAAACTAACTTATTAGCCTCAACAAAATGTTGAGATCCCTCATCAAAACCTCTAAAGCTAGGTAGGAAGCCAGAATTGTGGCAGACATTAAAAACAACCACAAAGCCTTCTACAGTTATATCAAGAATCTCCACGGCAATACCCAGATTTGCTCTGAGTTACTGCACAATGGTACCTCCTATACTGAAACAGCAGATACTGCCAATGTACTGGCTGACAGATTCAGTGCCAACTTTACCCCCCCTCTCTCCCCCATAAAGGACCAATCACAATACCAGAAGAATGCCAGGCACCCAGCATTACTGCAGCACAGGTTAAAGCTACATTGTCCAAGGCCAAAAATACAGCTTCCATGGGACCCAACAATATCCCTGGCTGTGTTCTACATGAACTACAAAGTGAACTGGCACCACATCTGTGTGCCCTGTTCAAGCACAGCCTCACCTCAGGCTTTGTTCCTACAGAATGGCGCACTGCTACAGCCATCCCTCTCCATAAAGGGGGGGTGGCTACAGACACTGGGAATGATCTCCCCATTAGCCTGATGAATCTTATATGTAAGGGTATGGAGTACATCATCATGGATATAATTAAGAAGGATATAGGGGAATCTCCAAACTCTGGATCCCATGCAGTTTGGTTTTGTGAAGGGTAGATTATGCCTGCTCAACCTGGTTGACTTCGAGTCAGTCACCAGAGCTGTGGATGAGGGCAAGGCAGTTCATACAGCCTACTTCGACCTGGCCAAGGCCTTTGATACTATTCCCCACTCAGGAATTATTGACAGACTCACCAAACTAAGCATCAACCCCTATATCACTAGGTGGGTTGCAAATTGGCTCACAGATAGAACCCACAATGTGGAAGTAGCAGACTCCAAGTCAAACTGCCGACCAGTCACAGGTGGTGTCCCACAGTGATCAGTCTTGGGTACTCTCCTGTTTGGCATCTACTTCTCAGAAGTCCAGGCCGACACGGAGGGACTCTGGCTGAAGAAGTTTGCCGAAGATTGTAAGCCGGGAGCCATTATTATCTCCCCGAGTGATATATAGACATCCTACAGAAAGGCCTCACTGAGACCAATGTCTGGTGTCAAAACCATGGCCTTAAGCTTAATGCCAAAAAATGCATCGTCATTCCCTTTGGGGAAAAGTTCAGTTCCCACTAATTACCACATTGATGGTAGCCCACTGAACACTGAAGGCTTTATAAAAGATCTGGGGACACAGGTTGACAGCAACCTCTCCTTTGACCACCACATTGCTATTGTGGTCAGAAAGTCCTTCTCATTACCAAGGGTTTTGCATCCAGGAAGAAAGAGGTCATCATCTCTTTCTACTCTTCCCTCATTAGACCAGTCATCGAGTATAATGCCCCATTTGGCATGTACGTCACTAAACACCTGCAACAGCTGGAAAGGCCACAAATGTACCTCACAAAGAGGATCCTAGGCCTTAAACACATGCCCTTCATGGACAGACTGAAAAAAACTCCAGCTTTTCTCTGTCTCATATTGTCTATTAAGAGGCGATCTCTGCTTGAGTTACAAGCCATATCTGACCCAGCCCTGTTATAAATTTTACACCTAAAGAAATCCCAGTCCCTCTGCACCATATGCTCCAGGGTTCTCAACCTCATTACCACAATCAACAGAATATGCTGGAGGAACAGGTTCATAACCCAGCAACTGCCCATGCTCTGGAATAGACTTCCCATACATGTCAAGCAGAGCAGTTTACTATTATAATTCCGAAGTGCATTTGGTCGAAAGCTGGTATCTCCGACTCCCAAGCGCGAAAGTGACAATGTCGAATTCTGACATTGCTGAACGTACATCTCGAATTTGACCTCCAAACGGGCTTTAACATAGGTCAAGATAGGGGCGAGATTTGTACTTCGACAATGTTGGGTTCGACATTGTCACCATTTGACCCTTGCCATTTGCTGTAGTGGTGTCGACAAGATAAGCATCGGAATTATGATAGTAAACCAAGTAGAGCACCTCACTGGCCCTTTTCAAGAGAAATCTTAATGAGTGGATGGGAAATAGAAAGTTCATCCCAGGGATCACTCCAGTGGCTCTACTTTATAGAGGCACTGGGAACTAACGGTGGCATGATGCCAGGGCACTTCTATGGGCTAGGCTTGTAAAGGCTCCAGGGCCATTGACCTAGTACACACCTATGAGCCTATGATGTTGTCAGTCTTTATTTTATCCTTGACAGATGGGTTCAGTTCCGGGCTCAGAACTGACTCGGCCACTACTACAGCTCACGCCAGCCAAAAATTGTCAAGCTTTACCTCTACCCAGAATCCGTGTCTCTCAGTTACCTCAGATTTCATTTGCCACTTTCCGAAAACGGTCGTGTCTAACTACTACTCTCAAGCACTAGTGGGTTTAGGTAAATTTTTCTCCTTTTTCTTATAGTTTTTCTGTTTAGTTTCCCCTTTCCTTTTCTTATTACACTTGGTGTATTTCTCCCACTATCATCGCTGATACCTTTTCCCTTTACACTTTGGTGTATTCCCCACTATCATTGCTGATAGTTTCCCTCCCCTCTCTCTGTTGTAGTCTTCTATCGCCCTATACACGCTTGTGTATATCTAAAACTATCATTCTTGATAGTCTCTTCCCTATTTTTCCTTCTATCCTAAAATATTAAAAAATACAAGTAAAAATAATATCCTTTTTGCTCTCACTTTCCCATTTTGTTTGTGTGGAGTGAGATTGTTATAGCGGATTTATCTGTTTTTCACTGCTTGACATGGCTGAGAAGGGTAAAGGCCCCTCTGGCTTCAAAAAATGCCCGAAGTGTGGCCATAAAATTTCCTCTTCAGATTTTCATTTTCTGTGTGTGTATTGTCTTGGTCCTCACTATTTACAGGAAGATTGCAGCATCTGTCCTGCCTTCAGACACTGTACTTCAGTGGAACGGTGAAGTAAACTTATTTTAAAAAGACTTCTCCCTTCAGCCTTTGGTGAAGCCTTATCGACTGGAGATAAAACCAAGACAGATATTTGTTCTCCTTCTTCCTCTTCCTCTTCCTCTGTTGAAAGATTGAGGAAAAGAAGTCTTTCGGTTCCAACTTTCCCTCAGTTCCGAAACCCAAAAAATTGAAGACCTGAGCTCCGACAGTTGCCACAGAACTGAAGGCCTCTGCTGTTGATACACCAGTGCCGATGTGTATTCTGGCACTTATCACAGTTTTGAGCCCTTCGACATCAAAGGCTTCAGTACAGAAAGTGACTGCTTCTTCACTGAACAAGACTAAATTGCATAGAACTATCTAGTCTCCCTCTTTTGATCCCTTTGTTGGGGAGCTTCCAGAGGTATTCTTGCAGAGGCCTAAGACCCCTTCCCCATCATCCATTTATTTCATCAAAGCCTTTCAGAACTCGACATGGAGAGGCTAGTGAATAAGATTTTATGGGCTGGATGGCTTTCAGGCCCCTCTTTGGTACCGACCCCTTTGGGGCATTGGTACTGAAACGTCTTTTATGTCATTAACTATTCCTCCTCTAATCTCCTCGGATGTCTTAGAGTCCTCTGACCCCGGAACTCCGAGCACCAACTCTACTGGCTCCAGAGTTGCTCACTTCTTTGGAGCAAGTAGTTACCCTGCTATCTTCAGTTGTTTATGAACCAGAGACCTCCCGGAGCCGTGGCTACCCCGCCATTTCCGGGGGACAGGTCTCAACTCCAGGTTTTTCAGAGCCATCCTCCTCAGAGCTTCGGGTCAAGTTAGTTCAGCTCTGACTTTAGTTTTGGGGGTCAGTTCTTCTTGAGCTGGTTGTGACCCCGGTTCCGAGGCAGTCCTTCTTGATTCCGGGCTTCCTTCCCTCTTCAGGGAATCCGGCCTTCCAGGCTATGCAGAGGACCCTCTCTGTTGTAGAGATTCAGTTGGTGTCTTCCCCCTCGGGACAGGTACCCCCCCTCTAGTTATGTTATTTCTACTGCTTCTCCACTGGGACAGCAGGTGCTTAAGCCTCCAGTATCACAGGCACAGGTACTGTCATCTTCTGATACCTCCCCAGACTGTCCCCTTGAGGAGGTCCCTCAGAAGAAGAAGTGCAAGGGGAAGCACTTGGATTCCCCAGGAATCAGTCACGGAAGACATAGATTTCGATGAGGGGGAAGGCTCCCCACGGTCACCCCCTGAAGATGTCTGATTTGGAGACATTTTGAAAATTTTAAAACAGGGGTGGCTCGAAGTCCCAAAACCCTTCCTCTGAGGAATCTGTTTACCTGCAGGCTTTCGGCATTCGCCCTTCTATCTCTTGGGTGACTCCACCTGCTGATTAACTAATTTATTTGATTTCTCTGTGGCAGTGGAAGGCTCCAGACACCATCGAGCCCTTCCCCAAAAGACCAGACAAGATTTGTTCTCTCCAGAAGGCAAGCAGTTTTAGGTTAAGGGGTTGGCTGTAGATGCTATGGTTGTAGCGGCAACCACTGAAAAGGGACTTGCTGAGGAGAGTTCTTCCATCCGTCCACCTAATAGAGAGTCTCAGGCCATGGACAGGATTGAGAAGTGAGTCTGTGCTTCATCAACCTTCGCCATAAGGTCTTTGAATTTTTGGCACATTTCACCAGACTCCAGTGGTATCTGTTTAAAGATTTGTCAGACACCCTGGCAAGAGCTGTAGCTGAGGGAGTCCAAGAGAGAGTGGCTTCCCATTTAGCCACCCTGGAGTCTTTGTCCAGTTCATCCATGAGGCTGATCGCTCATACAGTTGAAGGGACATCTAGAGTAGTGGGTATAGGCATAGCTAAGGAGACATGCCTGGATGCACCTCTTTGACTTTGCGGAACCATTGAAGTCTTCTTTCGACCGTGCTCCTTGTGATGGAACATCCTTGTTTAGCCCAAAAGTAAAATAAATTTTATCCAGGTGTGAGAAGGATGGTAAGACCCTTTCTGCTGTGGGTGTATGTTTTTCCACCCTCCCCACAAACATCCTTTTCTAGGAACCAGAGGAGCAGTGGGAAAATGTGGTTCAAGAAATCCCAAGAGCCTTTCCAAGACACACATGGAGAGAGATCCCCCAGGGGCAGAGGGGGGAAACAAAATGGAAGACGCTGTCCTCGTGGCAGGGGTGATCCGCAAAACCAGGGCTTCAAGGATTCTTTCCCAGTCAAGTCCTTTCAATGTTCCTGAAGGGAAGCCTGATTGTCTTCCTCTGGAGGCAGTTAGGGGGCACTTATCCTTGCACCTAAATGTCTGGCTAAACTTAACAAAAGATTCTTGGGTGCAGTGAATCGTATCCAGAGGTTATATCATTCCCTTTTCTCAACCTCTCCCCATTCAAAAGAAAATCCCAGATGTTCAATCCAATCAGAGGGATTCAGCAGTGCAAGAAATTCAGAAACTGATGGACAAAAGCATTATTCCATCAAGTCTTGCCAGACCAAATAGGTTCCGACACCTACTCAAGATGCTTTTTAGTGCCAAAAAAAAGACAGGAGACTGGAGACCAGTTTTGGATCTCGGTGTACTGAGCAAGTCTGTTCGACAAACAACGTTCTGGATGGTCACTGTACAGTTTGTTCTTCCCCTTCTAAAGAAAGATGACTGGATGTGCTCAGTAGACCTTCAGGATGCATATTACCATATAAAAATGGACAAATGCTTCAGAAGGTTTCTCTGCCTTTGGCTGGGAGACAGTCATTACCAGTAGAGAGTACTGCCCTTTGGACTCACCACAGCCCCCAGGTGTTTACCAAATGCATGGCAGTAGTAGCAGCTCACTTGAGACTGCAAGGATTCTGAGTGTTTCCATACTTGGCCATGAGTTTTATTCTTTTATTATATACCCAGTTCAGGTGAGGATTCCATCAGTGTGGTTTGTTTTTAGTGTTTATTTTTGTTAGTTACAGCAGCCTCTGTGCAGCCATTCTCATGTTTGCTTAGTGACTCTGTGAATAATTCTGCATAGGTAGCTATAGTCTTGAGGATGGGACAAGCCTTGAATTTTGACAAACTGTCAATAGGGTGTAGTTTGCCTTTGAATAGTTCCTAACTGCTACTGGTTTAGCTGGATTTTCTGTGTTGATTTTTACTTCATATGAGACAGCTTTGTGATCTGACCTCACTAGTGACAACATGACATGGTGGTGGTGGTGGTGGGGGGGGGGGTGTGCAAAGTTCTCCCATGTTGGTTAGTACCAGATCCAGTATGTTTGATCCTCAGGTTGGAGCATGCACAGTCTGTTCCAGGGTGGGTTTTTTTTAATAAAGTCCAGGAAGCATTGTGCCTATGAGTTTGAGGCAGCGTACATTTCCCTGTCTATAGAGGGGTAGTTAAAGTCATCCATGAATAGTGTTTGGTTGGATAATGAGTGCCTGTAGTAGATTTAGGTAAGAGCTGTGAGACTCAAGGGGCATAGATGGTGACTTTTAGCTAGCCATGATATGATGAGGGACCTTACCTATGGTGATTTGTATGTGGATAAGCTCCATGGTATCATCCTCTTTAACCAACCTGGAGGTATATTTGTTGCTAACATAGATCAAGACACCTCCACCTTTGACTTCAGTCTGTACTGTTGTTGGTCTAAATGTGAGGAGGGTTCTGTAACCTTGCACTTCCAGAGTACTTTCTATGACTTTAAACCAAGTCTCAGTCATGACATAGATGTCTGCATTCTCCATAGTGAGTAAGACTTTAAGGCTGTGGAGTTTTTTTTTTTTTTTTGTTTAGGCTCCGAACATTGAGCAGTAACACCTTAAGGTTGCTTGTAGACTTTTTCACTGTGTTGGTAGTCCTGATGTATGAGGATCTTGAGAAGCCTAGCTTTGTATTCTGTTGGTAATTTTTAGCTCTTATGTTTTGCATACAAATAACACAGAGGCAGAAAGAACAGGGATGTGTTGTAATATTTACTTGTTACTCCTATCCTTGAGGGGACATGAGTGCTAAACCGGGGTGAATTTGTGGATTTTCATCCATTCATCTAAATTAACTTTGAATACAGTAAGAGAAGTACTTTGCTTTATATGTAATGGAAAACCGTTATATAGAAGTATTATCTATGATACGCACCTATTCCTTCAACATGTTCTGTTTATCTTGCAGTGGATGTTCACACGGCCATTGGACTTGCAAATGTGTAATAGGTCAGAGAGGATAGAATGTGTTGAGGCTGTACACGACAGACAAAGGTCACCTTTTTGTAGCCTGTATGATGCCAAGAAGAAGGACATGGATTTGAGATGGTGTGTATAGTTTTTGTAATTCGGGATTTTTTAGTCAGAAAGCATTGTGGTAGTTCCTATTGTGACAAATGTTAGGACAGGTACATTCCTGCTGGGGCATTATATTCAGTGATCGGCCTGATGAGAACTGAGTACAATGGAATGATTACATCTCTGGACCTGTATGCCATACCTTTAGATATAAGTTGTGGGATGAAAAAAGGATTTTGTTACATGGATATACGGTAATCAAAACAGAGTGCTTTATGTACATAGGATCGCAGATCCCTGACTGTAGGATCAACTGTCGACAATGTGATAGTTACAAAAGAAGCCTTGCTTGTTGAAGGATGCAGTTATACGTTTTTTGGCATTTAGTTTTACTCCATGGTTTTGACACCAGCTATTTGTTTTGAAAAGGTCCTCTTGGAGTATTTTGGTGTCCCAAAATGAGTTTATGATGGCAGTCGTGCAAATTTGGTTGACCATAAACCATTAACATTGGCTTTAACTAATGTGAGAGGCTCAAAGACTGAACCCTGGGGTATACCTCTAGTGACAAGTCTTTGGAGGAGTTAAAAATCACCCACCTCAATACCCTGGGTTTATTTTATAAATGTTCAATAATATCACATAAGACATAGACATACATGCATTAGTAGAAAAGAAAACAAAGCATATCAACATTTTTTCCATGTATGCACATCATACATTACATGATTTTTTCTTTATAATGACTTTCATTCTAATAAATCACTCCATGGTTGCCTTCTCTTAAACCCGTATTGTTCCCACAAAGTCCATTTATTTTTGTGTAATTTGCCCTTCCCCTTTTATAAAAATCCCTCTTCCAGTTCTTTTCTATTACAATATTCAATACTTAAGATACATTGTTCAGATTTTGATTTCCATTTTCTAGTAATGGCCCTTTTGGCAGTCAACAGAATTAAAATTGTTAAGGCTTTACTATGTCTAAGCAATTCAGATCTTGTGTCCCTGATCAGTAGAATCATTTCCTTAGTTGCAGCCATTTGCTTCCTCAATGTTTCTGACAGAGAACATACACTGTCGTACACTTTTTAAAATCTGCCAACTCATTACACTTCCAAAAAATATGCTCCCAGTTGTCTCTTTCTCCCCCATCACAACTCCAGCATTTGTTGTCTACCGAGAAAAAAATCTTTGAAGTCTAGTTGGGGTATAAAAGTACCTATATAAGTTCTTTCAAGCTAAAATACTAAACCTTCTGGACGTTGTTGCATACTTGGGAACTGTATATACGTCTTCCCATTGTTCCCTTGTAAATTGCTTTTCCAGTCTCTCTTCCTAATCTTTTCTTGACCTCCTTTGATTGATTCTAATAGTTACAGTGCAATATTTTATTTGGCCTATTAATTATTCCCTTTTAACAGCAACTTCTGATCTAGATTCACTTAAAAACTCTACCAGAGCAAGTCTTTCACTAAGACTCACCTACCCAGTTCTCTTTGACTGTACAAACAAGTACCACACCAAACTGATAAAGTAAAACCACAGAATATATCCAACAGAGGAAGCTAACCATAATTTAAATTAGCCTGTTTTATTAAAAGAATTAAGCGCTTTTCGTTGTCATAAAAACGGCAACTTCTTCAGATTCAAACAGAACAGTTAATTACAAATTTAAATAAGTAAAAACTCATATCACATGACAACTGTCAGCTGACATGCTACACCATCCAAAAACAAAAAACTGATGACAGTGTAGTTTCATACAACAAATTGTGAATCAGAACATGCAAACCTCTCTCCAATTAAACCCTCCAATAAAAGTAAAAGAAAATATTAAAGGAAAGAAAATATTAAAGGAAAAATGAACCAGTGAACATATACACAGACGATACATTGTTACGAGAACGTAGTAAAGCATATCACCACTAGATACAATGTATTCATCTTGACAAGTTACTCAAAATAAGTTGGGATGCATTCAAAAACATGACAAAGTCGATTTGACGGCTCACCTTCATTTCAATATGTACATATAAAAAAGATGATGCTATTAAATGTATGATGTACATGATTTTCATTTTAGCTAGTATCCTAACTCGTCAGGTCATTATTGACAAATAGAATGGTGTTACTAAGTCCACTTTATTTATAATAACTAATTACTCAAAATGAGTTAAAGTATATAAAAGTACATGGTAGTATCTAATAAACGATTCTCCTTCATTTCCATATGTAAATATGAAAAAATAATACTACAAAAAGTGCAATATATGCAATTTCTACGCATGCTACTGTGCTACCTGCTCTAATCAACTACTGACAGATGGAACCATATAAAAAATATATGATAAATATAATGTATAATAAATATATAAATATATAATGATATAATGAATCACTCTTCTCCAGGCACCTATAATACTAACATTATACAAAATAGGTACCTGCTTAATAAATCATATTAAAGCTTAAGTATGTATATAGCCTAAACAATAGTGACTCTCTTATTTTATTATATTTTATCTAAACTCTTAAGTTTTAGTAGACACAAAATGTTGCAAGCCTCATTTAAACCAGGGCTTACAAAGGCATTCAGTCTAATCTGCCAAGCTAGCTCACGTTCTTCTAGTATCAAGTTAAATGGGCCGCCCCTTAGATCCATACACACTTGATCAATAGCTTTAAATAAAAAACTATGGTTGTGGTTAATAATAAGATGTTTAACTAAAGGACTTTCTTCTTTCTTCCTTTCAATTGCATAAGTGTGTTCATAACCCTGTCTCTTAGCCTACGTTCGGTCTTCCCAATATAGAAAGCAGGGCAGTTTTGACACCTTGCAACGTATACCACATATTTAGAATTACAGTGAAACTTGTTAGTCAATTTGTATTTCTTATCATTTATACAAAAGTTCTCACCTATTTCTATGTATCTGCACATTCTGCAACACCCACATGTCGTCATTCCGACGCGTTTCAAAAAGGAAAATGTAGTTTTCCTTTCAAGCAGACTTTTAAGGTTAGCTCCCTTCCTAAAGACTAATTTAGGTAACTGACTAAATTTATTAACTAAAGACCTATCAAGTGAAATGAATTCCCAATTTTTATATAAAATGAGTCTCACCATATCCGAATCAGTACTAAAGGAAGTAATAAAACTAGTTGAAAATTCACTGCTGGTTCCATTAACTACAATATGCTCTAACGGTGGATATTCTCTAGAAGGTGCAAGTGAGGCTAACCCATCATTGCATATATCTTCCCTTGTACTCTTATTCAGTAAAGGTCTAAACTGACCTATATTTCTTTTATTAATAACTTCAACTATTAAGGACTCCAGTAACCTCTTTGTTGAAACAAGTTTCTTAAATGGGAACATTCGTCCCTAAAGTCAGAATCCAGTGAAACCATCCTGGCTGCCCTAATAAGTTATCCCTTAACAATGGACCGCTTTTGATGGAAAGGGTGACAACTTGAAAAGTGGCGGAACGAATTAGAATACGTCTCCTTTCTAAATATTTTAGAGACATATCTGTCATTGATAGTGTCTTTGCTAAGTCTACAATCCAAGTAGTCAATACAACTTGTGTTAAAGTTAGATGTAAAACTGAAGAATTCTGTGGTAGAATTAAGATAAGAGACAAACGCTTGAGCTTGCTGATCATTACCTTTAAAAATGATGAAAATATCATCCAAGAATCTTGTATAAAACACGAGGTTCACTCTGTGGACAGCATGGAATGACGACATGTGGGTGTTGCAGAATGTGCAGATACATAGAAATAGGTCAAAACTTTTGTATAAATAAGAAATACAAATTGACGAACAAGTTTCACTGTAATTCTAAATATGTGGTATACGTTGCAAGGTGTCAAAACTGCCCTGCTTATTATATTGGGAAGACCGAACGTAGGCTAAGAAACAGGGTTTATGAACACACTTATGCAATTGAAAGGAAGAAAGAAGAAAGTCCTTTAGTTAGACATCTTATTATTAACCACAACCATAGTTTTTTATTTAAAGCTATTGATCAAGTGTGTATGGATCTTAGGGGTGGCCCATTTAACGTGATGCTAGAAGAACGTGAACTAGCTTGGCAGATTAGACTGAATGCCTTTGTAAGCCCTGGTTTAAATGAGGCTTGCAACATTTTGTGTCTACTGAAATGTAAGAGTTTAAATAGATAAAATATAATAAAATAAGAGAGTCACTATTGGTTAGGCTACATACATACTTAAGCTTTAGTATGATTTATTAAGCAGGTACCTATTTTGTATAATGTTAATATTATAGGTGCCTGGAGAAGGGTGATTCATTATATCATTATATATTTATTATACATTATATTTATCATATATTTTTTATATGGTTCCGTCTGTCAGTAGTTGATTAGAGTAGGTAGCACAGTAGCATGAGTAGAAATTGCGTATATTGCACTTTTTGTAGTATTATTTTTTCATATTTGCATATGGAAATGGAGAATCATTTATTAGATACTACCATGTACTTTTATATACTTTAACTCATTTTGAGTAATTAGTTATTATAAATAAAGTGCACTTAGTAACACCGTTCTATTTGTCGATAATGACCTGACGAGTTAGGATACTAGCTAAAATGAAAATCATGTACATCATACATTTAATAGCATCATCTTTTTTATATGTACATATTGAAATGAAGGTGAGCCGTCAAATCGACTTTGTCATGTTTTCGAATGCATCCCAACTTATTTTGAGTAACTTGTCAACATGAATACATTGTATCTAGTGGTGATATGTTTTACTACATTCTCGTAACAATGTATCGTCTGTGTATATGTTTACTGGTTCATTTTTCCTTTAATATTTTCTTTCCTTTAATATTTTCTATCTTTTACTTTTATAGGGGGGGTTAATTGGAGAGAGGTTTGCATGTTCTGATTCACAATTTGTTGTATGAAACTACACTGTCATCAATTTTTTGTTTTTGGATGGTGTAGCATGTCAGCTGACGGTTGTCATGTGATATGAGTTTTTACTTATTTAAATTTGTAATTAACTGTTCTGTTTGAATCTGAAGAAGTTGCCATTTTTACGGCAACGAAAAGCGCTTAATTCTTTTAATAAAACAGGCTAATTTAAATCGTGGTTAGCTTCCTCTGTTGGATATATTCTGTGGTTTTACTTTATCTCTTTGACTGTACTCTGATATCAGTCCCTGATAGGGAAAGTAGACGCTAACCTGCAATCTAAACTTCTTCTTGGCCACATCACACTTTATCTTAACACATCTAGTTATTTGCTCCCAATACCTTGGTTACTGTGACAGTTTTCTCCAGTAAATTCCAGCCCCCTCTTGCCTATTTTCTCTACCTTTACTTGAAGTCATCCCTATTGGCAAAATCTTCTTTCTCAATTCCCATGTTGGCTTAGTTCTTAACATACTGTCCGTTAACTTTACATGTATAATATTCTGCATGGTGGTTATTATTCTCCTTAAGGATATGCATCCAGAATCCCACTCTCTCCTCATTTCTTGAACTAGCCTCCTGCTTCATCATCATCCCTTTCCACTTTCAATTATCACCTTCTGCTTGTGTTATGTACATGAACCTTAAATTTGTAGCTGCAAAAATGTACTTTCAGACTAGGTAATCCTAAACCACCTTGTTCTCTTGTGAAGATCGACTTATCCCACTTAACTCTTGCCCTCTTTCCCTCCCAAATAAATGTATTCAACTCTTTATTAATTATTGTCCACTCCTTTTCTTCTGGTTAATAGAACTAAAGGGACTAAAAACATTTTCACTGATTGTATCTTACTATCTGTATCCATAAACAAAAGCTTCCATTTTTTTGTATTGTCTTTTGTGTAGTCTATTCCCACATATCCTTTGCTGCCATAACAGAAGCATTTTAATCAATACTCCTAAATAATTCATCTTATCATGTCTCCATAAATATGGGTATTGCTTTACCAAATCATGAGTAGGTGCATAATTAACGGCTATAGCCTTTGTTTTGTCTTCATTAATTTTATATCCTGAAAAGGCTTGAAACTGTTTCACAATGTTCCACAACACTGAGATGTCCCTTTCTGGATTTATCAAGTGTAAAATAATATCATCTGCAAATAAAGCTAACTTTTCTTGATTACCATACCAAATATAGCCTTGAATTTCTGTGTCCCTTATTTTCATTGTCAGTGGCTCTAAATTTAAAGCAAATAACCAAAGTCAAAGAGGATACCTCTGCCTGGTTCCTCTGTTCAAACATAACTTAATCATAGAGGAACCTTCTTACTTTATTTCCTTCCCATCCTTCATATATCCTCTTAATTAACCTTATAATTGCATCAGCAAATACAGATACTATCCCAGCTTACTCTGTTGAATTATTTTGTCTCTATTTAGTCCCATGAACAACATCTGTATTTTCTTTCATTCTGCTTTCCTCTGAATCATCATTGTTCTATTAATATTGTCAAATGTGTGCCTCCCCTCTACAAAACCACATTGATCCAGGTCTAATAATTTTGCCAACACATTTGCTGTTTTTTGCTAGTATAGACAAATTACTTTATAATCATGGTTTACAATTGAAATGGATATATATGAGGCATGTCCAATGAGACTTTACCCTCTTTGTGTAACACAGCCACCACAGCTTTTTTCCAGGATGCATGTGCTTCCCCTCTTTTTAAAATGCTGTTAAACAAAATCATCCAGCTCTTTATCACCATCTTCCCTATTTCCAAAGAAATACCATCTGTTCATGGAGACTTCCCTGCAGATTGATTATATATCACCGTTTTATATCTCATCTCCTCCTATCATAAATATTAGTTGTTGAGCCTCATCTTCCTCTAATCTTGGCTTAATTAAATCTCCCACAAATATTTCCATTTGTGCTCTTTCTTGGTGCCCACATTCCTCTGCTTTATACACATTTTCATAAAATTTCCAAACTATTTCTAAAACCTGTGTAGGATCTCGGGTTATTTTTCTTGTTATAGGCTTCCTACATCCGATGACGGTCCTTTCTACTTTCTGTTGCCTAAGTCACTGTGCTAAAAGTTTTTCTATTCTGGAGTTATTAGAATATAGTTCCTTAACGGGTCTATATTAGAATGACCAATGATTAAAATGTCAAATGGTGTAAAGAGCGAAAATGCCGGACCTCGAAGTGTTTTTTGTGAGATCGTGGTACAGTGAAGATTGGAATATTTGCTCTTTCCTCACTGTAGTGCAATCTCGGAGTTGATATATATATATATTTGGTGGGGGTTGTGGGGGCAAAGCCCCCCCACAATAACCAATTCAAGGTCCGGCATTTTCACTCTTTAGAGCGTTCGACATTTTAATTATTTGTTGTTCTAATATAGACCCTTGCTTAACAGCAACCTTTCTAACTCATGCATATTAGAGAAATATTTTCTTCTTTTTTCTTTAGAACTCTGTAGATGTTCTTGTTCTTTGAGCATCCCCTTATTTTGCAATAGTTCACCCTTGTCAGCTCTAAATAATTTCTATTACTTAACCACATCTCTTTCTCTTTTATTTCTACCCTGTTGTTAAACTCCATTTTCATTTATCCCTCTCAGTAGCTATTTCTTCTGAGGAAATTTCTGACTTCCCTAATAACTCTCAAAAAAAAATTTCCAATACCCAGTCCTTAAATTCTTCTCTTTTTACCAGGTAGGTGGGAACATGGCAGTGTTTCATTTTTACTTAATTGCCCTGCATTTTTATCTTAGCTTTATTGGTGCATGATCTGAAATAGTTATTGGATGTGTGTTGAAGTTTTCAATTAAATATATGTGTTCCTGTGAAATATCATATTTGATGTTTCAGTCTTCATTCATTCTTGACTGTTGGGTTTCGGTTCCATCCACTGAACCGACTTGGCTGTTGTATCAAGCTTGCACCAGCCAAAAACCCTCAAACCAAGGCTACCCATAGTGCCTCTCTTCCCTTCAGATCTCGTTTGCCACGTAGCATTCAGGACACATCAGCCATGCTCTCAGCTAAGTGCTAACTTTTTTTCTTATACATATATGTGTGTGTATATATATATATATATATATATATATATATATATATATATATATATATATATATATATAAAATTTTCTCTCGTAGCTCTTAACTTGTTACTTTTTTATTTTTGTGGTTACTGCTCTGAGTTTTTGAGTGTGAGTGCTATTTATCTTCCCTATCTACCTGTCGGTAAAATTTTTGACGTACCATCATTGGTATAGGCCCCTCCCTTCTCTTTTACCTCTGGTAAATCTTTTAAATTCCATCATTGGTATTCCCTTTTCTCCCCCTTTTCTTCCCTTTACCCTTTGCGGATATTTTCTCAAACTGCTATTGTTGGTATTTCTTTACTCTGTTTCCATTGTTACTGTGTGTGTGTGTGTGTGTGTGTGTGTGTGTGTGTGTGTGTGTGTGTGTGTGTGTGTGTGTGTAAGATTCTGTCTGTGCTTGTGCCTTCTTAAATATTTTGAAAGATGGCAGAAAAGCATAAGGGAACTACTGGTTTCAAGCAGTGCGAGGAATATGGCAGAAAGATGTCCAATTCGGATGGGCATCTTTCTTGCGTGCATTGTTTGGGAGTGTCACATTTAAAAATTCATCTTCCGTGTGAACTCTGCAAGTGTTTCAGCACTCGAACCCTTGAAGAGATGCACAACAAACTTATCCTCAAGGGACTGTTAAAATGCCCGTTTAGCGAGGCTCTGTCTGAGGCGGAGACATCTAAGTCTCCCAAAAAAAGAGTCAAAAAATGGAGCCACTCCTCTCCTAAAACTCATGAGTCTAAATCTACTAAGGGCCAAGTCCCGACTCTTTCCTGGCAACCGAGGCCCAAGATACCAAAATCGGCACCCACTACTGTTCCAGCATTGACACCTGTAACTTCCGTCATGGTGCTGACGACTATTGAACTGACAAAAGTCACCTCGGTACCGACCCTTCCATCGGTACCTATGACCCTCTTGGCACCAACAATAGTTTCCCCAGGTATACTAGTCACTCCCCCACCCCAGCAAAACAAATCATTGGTCAGCCGAACATGGTGCTGAAAGTTGGGTCTATACCCATGACAAGGTACTCCCCATCTGTTGACCCTTTCTTGGGTCAGCAATTGAGTCCATTCATTGAAAGGCCAGATTGGCCTCGGGGTTTCCATCTGTTCCACCAGGAGTCTTTCATAGCTTGATGTAGTCAGATTAGTGGATCAGCTCTTGGTGGCCAGAGGTCTTCCTGCCCTATCTAGGACTTTCTCCCATCTGGAGCTGAGTGTTACTTTACCAGGACTCCCACTTATCTTCCTCCTTCAGCCTCTCCACAGGCCTTGGAGACTTTGACTTTGACATTCCTGGTGCTGACTACTTCAGTGCCGATAGTGGACCTCACCTCGGTTTCCGGAATCGACTCTGTGGTTGACCGCTCCATCGGAGCCATCCCACCCATGGGACCATGACTTGGCTGAAAAGCTCCGGGATCCCTAGATCATCTTAAATTTTTTCTAAGGTGCCATCTACAGTTCCTGGTGCTTGGGCAGTTGCGAGTCCTCTAGCTGCTCCTTTTCTGGAGGTGGGTTCGTCAGAGCGGGTTGTGACCCCAGTTCCGACATTGCCTTTCTCTGTTCCAGGCTCCCATCCCTCTTCTGGCGGGCCTGCCTTCCAGATTATGCAGAGAGCTCTTGCGTCAACAGCCTTGCAGTTGGCATCATCCCCGTCGGAGTGTCACATCTATGTATCCTCTGGCTCGCAGCTGTCACAGTCTCCTACATTGGGGCAGCGGGTACAAGAACAGCAAGACACCCTCTCTTCGGAGTCCTCCTCATATCTCCCCCCTGAGGTGCCATCCCATAAGAGATTAGGGAAGAGAAAGCACATAGATTCTCCAGAAGAATCAGTCACTGAGGATACAGATTACGAAGAAGGGGAAGGGTCCCCATGGTCATCCCCTGAAGATGTCTCCTTTGGAGACATCCTGAAAATCTTAAAACAGAAGGGTGGCTGGAAGCCCACAAACCCTTTTTCTGAGGAATCTGTCTTCTTGCAGAATTTTCACGCTCTACCTTCTACTTCTTGGGTGGCCTCAACTGCCAATGAATTGGTCAAACTCATCATGCAACATGTGTGGAAGGCTCCTGACTCTATAGAGCCAATCCCCTGGAGACCAGACAAAATTCTTTCCACGCCCGAGGGGCAACCTCACTGGTCAAAAGGTTTAGCTGTAGATGCTGTGGTGGTGGTGGCTACCACAAAAAAGGAACTCGCAGAAGAGAGTCCAGCTGTCCATCCTCCAAACTGAGAGTATCGGATGATGGACAGATTCAGGAAGCGGGTCTATGCTTCAACAACCTTTACTATACGGTCATTGAATTTTTTGGCACATTTTACGTGACTTCAAAGGGATCTGATAACTGAGCTTTCAGAAACCTTGGCAGGAGCAGTGGCTGATGAGGTACGTGATAAGATTGCCTCCAAGCTTGCGATAATAGAATTAATCTCCAACTTGTCCACGTGGCTTATTGCACATTCAGTTGAAGGGACGGCCAGAGCAGTGGGTACAGGCATTGCCATTAGGCGTCATGCCTGGAATGTGCTTATGTGAATTTGTGGACCCTTTCTTTATCAATTATCCACTTGATGCTATTTCACTGTTTGGCCCAAATGTTAGAGACACATTAGCCAGGTGTGAGAAGGACAGAAGGACTCTTTCTGCTGTGGACATGTGTTTTTCCACTCCTCAGTGACCTTACTCCAGGAATCAGAAGAATGGAAAGATGTGGTTCATAAAGTCCCAAGGACTTTTCGGGACACATTTGGCGAGTATTCCTCCCGGAGCAGAGGTTGGAATGCTTTAGGAAGATGCCTCTCCCATGGCAGAGGGGACCCGCGCAACCAGGGTTCCAGGGATTCCTTTTCTGGACAACCCTACCAGTGCTCCTGAGCAGCAGCCCGATTGCTTACCTATGGAAGCAGTTGGGGGAAGATTCTCTGTACACCATTCAGCCTGGCACACAATAACATCGGATTCTTGGGTGCAGACAGTAATTGCCAGAGGCTACCATATCCCCTTCAATCTTTATTCCAGACCACAAAGGCGAATCCCTGACGTTCCACCCAGACAGTGGGATATAGCAGCTCTAGAAATACAAAAGCTTCTTCAAAAAAAAAGAGTCATCCGAACAGTCCCACCAGACAAAACAGGATCCAGATTTTACTCAAGATTTTTTTTATTGCTAAAAAAGACAGGGGACTGGAGGCCAGTCCTATACCTCAGTGTGCTGAACAAATTTGTTCAACAGACACAATTCTAGATGGTCATGGTTCAGTCTCTCCTTCCATTTCTTGAGAAAGACAATTGGATGTGCTCTGTAGATCTTCAGGATGCGTATTATTACATAAAAATGGAGAGGCACTCCAGAAAATACCTCAACTTCCGGCTAGGAGCCAGTCATTACCAATTTTGAGCACTGCCCTTTGGTCCCACCATGGCCTCCAGGGTGTTCAAATGCATGGCAGTGGTAGCAGCTCACTTAAGGCTACAGGGATTCTGTGTGTTTCCATACTTAGACGACTGGCTCCTCACCGCCCCCACCAGGCATCTACTGCTTTCTGCCTTAGACTTGTTCTAAAGCTTACAGAGTCCTTAGGCATCTCAATAAACAAGGAAAAGTCAAAACTATCCCCCACACAGGACATAGAATTCATTGGAGCAAGATTAAACCCACAATCTTACATGGCTGCTCTTCCTCTCCACAGATTGGTAAAGCTGAGGTTGCAACTTCAGATGATACTCTCTCTAGACAAAGTTCTGGCTCATCTAATCTTACAGCTTCTTGGGTCCATGGCAGCAACAATCACCCTAGTTCTTCTGGCGAGATACCACATGAGGTTGCTTCAGTGGCTCCTGGCGTCACAGTGGTCTCTGTTAACTCACCCATTGTCCCACCCAATCTGCTTAACCAACCAATGCAAGCAGGATTTATATTGGTAGATGAAGCCAGAAGAGGAATTATGGAGTCGCCCCTTTTCAGCCCAAGGTCGTAGTCACCACAGATACATCCCTGATAGGGTGGGTGGGGCATTTTCAGCAAAAGACAGTCCAAGGCACTTGGTCCCCTCCAGAGTCCAATTTGCATATTAACATCCTAGAACTGAAGGCAATGCTCTTAGTGTTGCAAGCATTCCAGTCTGCCCTTTCTTCAGGGACAATTGCTATTCAGTCAGACAACATGTCAGCAGTCTGGTACATCAACATACAGGGAGAACCAGATCCTACCCTCTATGTCAGGAAGCCCTAAGAGTTTGGCAATGGGCAATTGCCTCCAACCGCTTTCTCATAGCAATGCACATTCCAGGGAACTTCAACATGATTGTAGACAAACTGAGCAGATGCATTCTCCTGCCTCACGAGTGGTCTCTCCATCCCAATGTAGCGATGAAGATCTTTCGTCGATGGGGTCAGCCTTGCTGCAATTTGTTTGGCTCTCCCATAAACCACAAATGTAGCAGCTACTTTGCCCTAGTCCCCTCAGGAGGAGTCCCTAGAGATGCTCTTCTGCACAGTTGACCCCTGGGACTTCTTTCTGCCTTCCCACCAATCCCTATAATTCCCCAGTTTTTGAAGAAAGTCCAACGGTTGAGAAGCAAACTGATTCTCATTGCACCTTATTAGCCCTGTCAAGTCTGGTTTCCCTTTCTCTGGCCTCACTTAGTTCACCTTCCATCGATTCTGGATCCAATTCCAGACCTGTTGTCTCAACCACAGGGACTGGTCCATCCCAGTCTCTGAAGTCTCAAGCTGGCGGCTTGGTTTCTTCACTTCTAGTAATTGCCAGGCAGAATAATCTATCTTCCCCAGTACGAAAGATACTTTTGGCTTCTCGTAAACCATCCACCAGGAAACTTAGTCTTAGCAAGTGGAATAGATTTGTGTTGTGGTCTGAGGGAAAAGATATTGACCCCTTTTCAGCCTTGATTAATAGGTACTAGAATATTTATCCACCGTATTTCAATCGGGAGCCTCTGCTTCTACTATTAGTTCATTTAGCTGCTATTTCAAAGTTTCATAATGGTTTTGATGACCTATCCTTGATGTCTCATTGTCTTTGCAAAACCTTTCTGACAGGCATATTTCATTTGAATCCACCTTTTAAAGAGTCCATTGCACATTGGAATTTAACTTTAGTCTTACAAAGTTTGGTCTGTCAGCCCTTTGAGCCAGCAGCCACTTGTGATATTACATTTTTATCTTGGAAAACTCTATTCCTGATAACCATCACCTCAGCCAGAAGAATATTAGAATTGCAGGCTGTGTGAAACATCCATATATCACTTTTCACAAAGAAAGAGTAGCACCTAAAACTAACCCCTCCTTTCTGCTTAAAGTAGTATCAGACTCCAGTATTAATCAGTCCGTAGATCTACCAGTTTTCTTCCCAGTTTTTTCAAACAAGTGAGAATATTGTTTGCATTTGTTGGATGTACACAGGCAATTACATTTTTGTTTGGATAGAACAAAATCGTTCAGAAAATCAGACCAGTTGTTTCTGTCCTCTTCAGGTATTCGACTGGGTAAACCAGTTTCCAAAGCTACTCTATCAAAATGGTTGAGAGATTGCATTACCTTTATTTATTACCAAAATAAACTGAACTTATCAACAAAAGTTAGAGCTCATTCTCCCAGATCAGTTTTCCACTTGAGTAGCCTTCCATTCCAGAGCCACTATAGATTACGTATGTGTAGCAACAACTTTGGCTACCCATCACTTTATCACTTATTACAAATTGGATATGGTCTAGAGGGGGGAAGAGCATCCTTTGGCTGTATGGTGCTCAGGAATATCCTTCCTTAGGGCCTCCTGAGGAGTAATGTAGCTAGGGACTCTGTCCCAACAGTCAAGAATGAATGAAGATTGACAACATCAGATAAAGAAGTTATGTTCTTACCATAACGTTCCATCTGTGTTGTCGATCTTCATTCATTCTTGACAATCCCACCCTCCTACCCCCTCCAAAAGACTCCTGGAGGTTTGGAACTAGTTCTGGGTTCCTAGTAGGGCAGTTGCTCAGACAAAGCTTCCACATTTCCTCTCCTGTTTCATCTGTAACTAACCCCAGCTTTACTTCTATATCCTTTTAAGAATGTCAGAAAATTATACTCTGTGCCCATAACATAGTCTATAACTTAGTGCAAACATGCAGTTTAAACTACAGTTAAAATTTCCGTTTAACATATAACCATTTAAGGTAACACTACATACTTACCAAAGCCTAAAGAAACACTTGGAGTCAGTGTTAGCCTGCTTTGCTCGTCCTCGCTCTGCTTGGGCTTGCTCCTCTCCCCTCCCTCTCCCGTATTCTCGCCCCCCCCCCACACTACTTCTACTTCTAACCCCTAATCACCTGACCAGTAGTCCAACCCCTAATTCCCTAACAACTAGCCCAACCCACTCATCCTACCTCCCCCAGCCTCCAATCCAATTACATCCCACACTGATCCCACACCCAACAACACATTCCCAGACAAATACTCCTCTACCCTCACACACAACCAACCAACCAGGAATCCTAGTTGTACTACTCACTCAAAGTAGTATCATGTTACCCACACTGACATCCCTATCACTAGCTCTACTATCGCTAACCTTCCTAACTTCCTTACAAACATACCTACCGCTGCACAACTACTTCTGTCACACTACCCACACTAGCCCACCCTCTCAAACCCACTCACACTTCTACATCTTCCCCACAATCATAAATCTTACAACTGCATATTACTCACTAACAAAAATGACACCATCTCACCACACTAAGAAAAACTCTCATAGACCAAGCTCACAAACAATTAATATTAAAAAACACATACTGACACTCCTACAAACTCTGCTAATCTCTGGTGACATTCACCCAAATCCAGGTCCCCTCTCAGCCAGACAAACATAGATGTAATGGGATCCTATCTCACCTACATTCATAACTGATGGGTTCGGAGCCGATCCATCGGCTCCGACTCGGCCAACTAGTATACTAGAACGAAGTCTCTTATTGGCTGGGCTACCCTCTATCCCAGGATGCACCACACCTGCTTCCCCAGATCTCGTTTGCCGCTTTACAAGCTAGACGTGGTCTCGACTTGGCTGGAGCTAAGTGTATTTTTCTAATTTTTTTCTGGTCTTTTGACCTGGGGTTTCTTCATAAATTCAGTCAACAGCTGTTTTAACAGCTATTCTGTATATTGTTTGAGAGTTATTGGCAGTTTTTCCTTTGGTATCTGTTGGTATTTCGGGCAAGGCCCGTTTAAGTTAGAGGGCCTTTGCCCTTCTTGGTGGAGTGAGTGTGTTGTCTATTTTTACTCCTTTTCTTCTCCGGGTAAAGCCCGTTTAAGTTAGAGGGCTTTTGCCCGTTGTTGTGTTCCCTTGTTGTTGTTCTCTCCTGTGAGGTAAACCTTGTCTTCAGAGGGCTCGCGCCCTTTTCTCGCGCTCTAACAGCTTTTGGTCACTAACAGTTTTTGGTCAAGTACTGTTCTTGTGTGGCAGTTAAATTTTTCACTAAAATGTCTAAAGAGCAGAAATCTGGGTTTAAAAAGTGCACTAGGTGCAATTATAAAATGTCTATTACGGATAGTCATGCCATTTGCGTGTATTGTTTAGGGCCAAAGCATTTGCAAGAGACATGTAGTGTGTGTCATGCTTTTTCCGCTAGGGTTCTTCAAGAACGTAAAAATAAATTAATCTTGAAGGGCCTTATTAAGCCCTCCTTTGAGGAAGCTTTGGCTTCATCTTCTGCTACTGCTTCTAAAAAGAAAAGGTCGTCGGCTCCGACCAGTCCGTCAGAGCCGACTACTAAGAAGCATAAGTCGACCTCTTCTTCCTCGGCTCCACTGACTTTGGAGCCGAGGGTCGAAGGGTCTGCCTCAATGCCTCTTTCCTCGGCTCCATTAGATTCGGAGCCGCAGGTTGGAGCATCGAGAGGCGAATCACCTCCCTTGGCTCCATTGGTCTCGGAGCCAATGGAGGTGTGCAGCTCAGACTCTTCCCCCCTCGGCTCCGAAAGCTCCTTCGGCACCGATCCTTATTCATACTGTGTCGGAGCCAGCGCCGATAGTGTTGGAGCCCTTTCAGAGCCAGTCCCCTACCTTGTCTGAGCCGAGAGAGAAGTCGTCTCGACCCCTTTCTACTTCCTCTAGATCCTCCAAATTATCTGATTCGGATTTGGATAGGGTTATTCAGAGGCTTTTCCAGTCTCCGGTTTTTGCAAAAATGGTCTCGGCTCCAGCCCATTCGGCACCGGAGCCAATCCCCCCTCGAAGCTTTCGATTCCTCCTCCAACTTCCTCGGAGCCGTTGGAGTCGGTGATGGTGGAGCAAGGCGGAGCCGTACAGTCGGAACCGAGACCCCTTCGGAGTTTATCGGTTCCGACCATTGTTCCTACCCTGTCCTCGGGTTCGGGGTTCGGCACCGGGACTTCCTCAGCCGGGGCCGAGGGGAACATCTTGGAGCTAGGTGCCTCGGTGCCTAGTCTTCCCCTCGGAGCATCGGCTGCGGGGATTCCTAGTGCCGTCGTGGTCTCTCGGCCAGTGACCTCCATGGAGTCTGGAGGTCCTGCCTTTGAGGCCATGAGGAGCTCGCTGGCCATGTCCTTGCCGGCTCAGCAGGTTTCCATCTCACCGTCCCTAGACCTGGAGACTGGTGCTTCTGGCGTACTGCAGTCCCATGACAGTGGGGTCCCAGGGCCTGAGGATACCCCCGTGGGGGGATCCCTTCTTCCGGGGGGTCCGTTCGAAACCACTTCGGATGAGCCTCCACGGAAGAAATTGTGCAAGAGGAAGCACGTGGACTCCCAAGATGAGTCTGTCACATCCGACACTGACCTCGATGATGCGGAGGGGTCCCCAAAATCATCTTCGGATGATGTCTCTTTCTCGGATATCCTTGAGATTCTGCGACAGAGAGGAGATTGGCAGGCCAAAACCCCTTCCGCTGAGGAGTCAGTCTTCCTCAAGGCCTTCGGGGCCCAGCCCTCCGCCTCCTGGGTGTCTCCGCCCTTCGATGAGTTACTTGATTTAATTTCTCGAAGGGCTTGGCAGCACCCTGACTCTGTGGAACCGGTGCCTACAAGACCCAACAAATTCCTTTCAGCTCCCCCTCAAAAGGAATTTTTAACGAAAGGAGTTCCTGTAGATGCGATGGTGGTGGCATCTGCCACACAGCAGGACGTGGCAGAGGCTTCAACGTCTATCCACCCTCCTAATAAGGATTCCAGGAGCATGGATAGGTACGGGAAGCGTACCCTTTCTTCAGCGGCCTTTACCTTACGGTCGTTGAATTACCTGTGTCATTTTACTAGGCTCCAAAGGGACCTCCTTAAAGAGCTAGGTGAGTCCCTCACAGGTAATCTACCTGAGGCGTTAGCCCACACTGTTGGCGCCCAGATGACTACCTTATCATCCATTGTGAACTCGTCCATGAGGCTCATCTCGTATGCGGCCGAGTGGGCGAGTAGAGCAGCGGGAACAGGCGTGGCCCTTAGGAGACACGCCTGGTTACGCTTGTGTTCCTTTACGGAGGCTTTCAAGTCTTCCTTCGCCGACGCCCCTTTTGATGGGTCCTCTTTGTTTGGACCCAAGGTGAAGAACACACTGACTCGGTGCGAGCAGGAGGGCAAGACCTTGACTGCCGTTGGGGCCCGTTTTTCCGCTCCCTCTAGGCCTTACCCCAAGGCCCAGAGAGGAGGGAAAATGTGGTTCAGGAAAACTCAGAGGTCTTTCCCTACTCCACCCAGTGATCCCCCCTCTAGAGGCGGGGGGGGGATTCGGAAAGACGCCGCCCCAGAGGTGGCAGAGGCCCCCGTAACTCTGGAGACCGCGATTCCTTTCGTGGTTCCTCCTACGCTCAACGTCCCTGAGTTGATGCCCGACTGTGCAGCTCCGGAGCCAGTTGGGGGTCGTTTTGCGGAACACCCACAAGCTTGGGAAGCTATTACCAGCGACCAGTGGGTGCTCCGGATTATTACCGGAGGCTATCTCATTCCCTTCATCAAGCCCCCCCTTCCCTTCAGGGAAATCCCGGACTTGCCACCCAGTCAGCGGGATCAAGCAGCAATAGAGGTTTCAAAGCTGCTAGGAAAAGGAGTCATCCAGCCTGTCCCCGCCGATCGGATCAGGAACTTACTCAAGACTATTTTTGGTGCCAAAAAAGACAGGGGACTTCAGGCCCATTTTGGACCTCAGTTCATTGAATCGCTTTGTGAAAAAGTCCAAATTCCGAATGGTCACTCTTCAGTCCATTCTCCCACTATTGGAGAAGGATGTCTGGATGTGCTCCATAGATCTCAAGGACGCTTACTATCACATTCTGATAAGTCAAGAGTCCAGGAGTCATTTACGCTTCCGCCTGGGAGACAGTCATTTCCAGTTTCGAGCACTGCCCTTTGGTCTCACCACAGCCCCCAGGGTGTTCACCAAGTGTCTGGCAGTGGTGACTGCTCACCTGAGAAGTCTAGGATTCCGAGTGTTTCATATCTAGACGACTGGCTCCTTACAGCCACCTCCAAGCATCTACTAATTCAGTCGCTCATGGCCACAGTCAGCTTGGGCCGTTTCCTAGGAATCACTTTCAACTGGAAAAAATCTGTGCTACAGCCATCTCAGCGTATTACCTTGATAGGCGCAGAGTTAGACACAAGAAGGATGCGCGCCTTCTTACCGGCAGCAAGGATTCAGGTTTTGCAGAACCAAGTTCGATCCTGCCTCCCCCTATCAAGAGCTCCGGCCAATCTGATTCTGCAGGTATTGGGGTCGATGGCATCAACTATTCTCCTAGTCCCCTTAGCCAGACTGCACATGCGAGTGCTGCAATGGCTAATTTCGGTTCAATGGTCCTACCAGGAACTCCCCTTGAACCACTTGGTTATGATTACGGAAAGTTGCCGTCGAGATCTGCGTTGGTGGCTCCTCCGATCCAATCTCGACCAGGGGTGACCTTTTATCCTTCGGTCCCCCGTTGCCACTGTGACCACGGACGCCTCCCAGGTAGGGTGGGGGGGTCATTATCTGGACAGGTCTGTCCAAGGCACATGGCAACCCCAGGAAGCGCATTTACACATCAATATCCTGGAAATGAGAGCGGTGCTACTGGTACTACAAGCTCTCCATCACGCTCTCCCGCAAGGTCTGATTGCTATCCTATCCGACAACATGTCGGTAGTTTGGTATATAAACAAGCAAGGCGGGACCAGGTCGTACCCACTGTACAGAGAAGCCATGAGACTTTGGCACTGGGCGGTAGCTACCAACCGCTTCCTAATGGCAATGCACATCCCGGGGAAATCCAATGTGGTTGCGGACAGACTAAGCAGGACTATCCTGTTACCCCACGAGTGGTCCCTCAACCAAAGAGTGGCTGCGAAAATCTTCGCCAACTGGGGTCTCCCTTGCTGCGATTTGTTTGCCAGCCCCCACAATGCGAAGTGCAGAGAGTTCTTCACTCTGACTCCCTGTCAGGGACAGATTCCCAGGGACGCTCTAACCCACATTTGGCCCCCCGGTCTCCTTTATGCCTTCCCTCCGGTTCCCCTCCTGCCGAGGGTGATACAGAAGGCAATTTACCTGGAGAGCGACATGATTTTGATTGCCCCGCACTGGCCTCATCAGGTTTGGTTCCCCTTCCTTCGGAGGTATGCGGTGGAAGGTCCATTGCTTCTGGACCCGGTGCCAGACCTGTTGACTCATCAGTCAGGACAGTCTCACCCATCTCTCAGGTCCTTGAGGTTGGCTGCGTGGTTACTCCACTTCCATCCTTAGTCAGGGACAGTTCCCTCTCCGGAGGTTATCCACATTTTGTCCTCTTCTCACAAACCTTCCACTATCAAACTGTATTCCAGCAAATGGAAGAGGTTTGCCCTTTGGGCACAGCGACGAGGTATAGACCCTCTTACCACCCCAGTACCGGAGGTCTTGAATTTCCTGGCCTCTCTTTTTCAGTTGGGCTCTTCAGTTTCCACGATTAAGGTTCAGCTAGCGGCCATCTCTAATTTTCATGTTTCTTTTGAACCTTCATTAATGGCAAACAAGCTTTGCAAGTCTTTCCTTAAAGGAGCGTGGCTCCTTAGGCCCCCAATATCTAATCCTGTACCCCCTTGGGACCTAAATATGGTCCTGGCTGCCTTAACTGCCCGCCCCTTTGAACCAGCAGCTACCTGTGATATGAAATTCCTGTCTTGGAAGACCGCTTTTTTAGTGGCCATAACTTCGGCCAAGTGGGTTTCAGAGCTCCAGGCTCTTTTTTCTAATCCTCCTTATTTGATTTTTCACAAAGATAGAGTGTCTCTTAAATTAAATCCCTCCTTTTTACCAAAGGTAGCATCTTCTTTCTGCATTCAACAGTCCCTAGAGCTCCCTGTATTTTTTCCCAAATTCTCCAATAACGCAGAATATATCTTTCATCAGTTGGATGTCCATAGACAACTGCGTTTTTATTTGAACAGGACTACTCAAGACGCGGAAGTCAAATCAACTGTTTGTGTCCTTTGCAGTAAACAGGTTGGGTCAACCAGTGGCTAAAACCTCCATAGCCAAATGGATTAAAGATTGCATCTGTTTCATTTATTCGCAGGCTGACAAAGAGCTTCCCTTTCCAGTCAGGGCTCATTCTACCAGGGCAATGGCTACTTCTGTAGCATTTCACTCCAAATTATCAATAGATGATATTTGTGCTGCGGCTACCTGGTCTTCTCTGCACACTTTCATTTCTCATTACAAAATAGATGTGGTTTCTCGAGGCAGGGCTTCCTTTGGTTCCACAGTTCTCAGGAGTGTTTTCCAATGAGCCACCCGGGATTTAGGTGCTAGGGACGCTGTCCCATCAGTTATGAATGTAGGCGAGATAGGATCCCATTACATCTTTTAGTTATGTACTTACCATAACTTCAGATGTATGGGATCCATCTCGCCTACATTCATTTGTACCCACCCTCCTTTCCCCCTTCCATTCGGATTTAGAGGAAGTGTTGGTCCATTTGGAGATCTTCTCTTGAAGAACTTTAGTTGGTTGGAGTAACTGGTATTTTTCTGTGTTTGCATGTAAGTATGAAAGTGAACAAACAAGATCTGGGGAAGCAGGTGTGGTGCATCCTGGGATAGAGGGTAGCCCAGCCAATAAGAGACTTTGTTCTAGTATACTAGTTGGCCGAGTCGGAGCCGATGGATCAGCTCCGAACCCATCAGTTATGAATGTAGGCGAGATGGATCCCATACATCCGAAGTTATGGTAAGTACATAACTAAAAGTTTCATAGTTTCATAGTATAGTACTAGGCTATCTGCCCTGGGGCATTTGTAAGCCTAGCCATAGTGATGTGGCTTTTGCCACCCCATGAAATGGTACAAAAATGTACAGAATAAATCTAGAATACTGTGCCTCTGTCTAGTAGTGACACAATGAAGGTCCCCTTATATAATAGAATTAGTTTACTGTGCCCCTGTCTAGCAGTGACACAGATGTGACCCCTGGGGTAAACTTACGATCTCCCATCCACTCATCAAGATTTCGCTTGAAGAGAGTCAGTGAGGGGCTCTGCCTAATACGAACTGGGATCCTGTTCCAAAGCATGGGAAGCCTCTGGGTTATGAATCTATCCCTCCAGCATGTCCTATTCATACTTGTGCCGAGGTTTAAGTCTTTAGCTCTCGTGGTCCTGATGGATTTAGATTTTTTGAGGTGGAGCATGTCTATCAGATCCTGATTGGACATGGCCTTGTACGTCAGGCAGAGATCACCTCTGAGCAGGCGGTATGCTACTGAATAGAGCTGAAGTTTCTTTAGTCTGGCAGAAGAAGACATATGTTGGAGACCCTTGATCCTTTTGGTGAGGTACTTTTGTGGTCTCTCCAGCTGTTGCAAATGCCGGGTGAGGTGCATACCAAATCGGGCATTGTACTCAATCATGGGTCTGATGAGGGAGGAATATAGGGGTACAATGACATCCTTGGATCTGGATGTAAATCACTTCATGATGAGGTGTGCAAGGTAGAATGTTTTTCTAACCACTTTGGCAACGTGGGTGTCAAATGAGAGGTCGCTGTCTACTTGGGTCCCTAGGTCTCTGATTACTTTTTCCGTACTCAGTGGGTTGCTGTCTATGTGATAATTTGTGGGTACTTTGTTTTTTCTAAAAGGGATGACTATACATTTTTTGGCATTTAGTTTAAGGCCGTGACTACATCACCAGTTGTCCGTTTCAGTGAGGCCTTTTTGTAGGATGTGTGTGTCTGCTGGTGTATCGACTATGGCGCCTAGTTTGCAGTCATCTGCTAACTTTGTCAGCCACAGCCCTCCCATGTTTGCTTTAACATCTGAGAAATAAATGCCGAACAAGAGGGGTCCCAGGACAGATCCCTGTGGGACACCACTTGTGACTGGCTTTGAGTCTGACATTGCTCCAGCGATTTTAACTTTATGGGTTCTGTCCTTTAGCCAGTTTGCAACCCATCTAGTGACATAAGGGTTTACTTTTAAGCTGTTTAACTTATCTATGATGCCTGAGTGGGGTATTGTGTCGAAGGCCTTAGCCAAGTCCAGTTATGCTGTATGGACTGCTTTGCCCTCATCAATGGCTCTAGTGACTGTTTCGAAAAAGTCAACCAGGTTTAAAAGGCAGGATCTGCCCTTTACAAAGCTGAACTGGGTGGGGTCAAGTGTCTGTAGGTCCCCTATGTCTCTGTTTATGACTTCCATAATGATTCTTTCCATAGCTTTGCAAACCAGGCTAGTTAAGCTTATGGGGCGGTAGTTTCCAGGGTCTGTAGAGGCACCCCCCTTGTGGAGTGGGACCACTGTTGCTGTACGCCAGTGTTCAGGTACATATCCCGAAGTAAGGCTAAGGTTAAATAGCATTTTTATGTGTGGGTTTAGCTCCTCTTGGAGTTCACGTAACACACACCCCGGGATACCGTCAGGTCCCATTGATGCTGTGTTTTTTGCTTTGTTTAGGGCGGTTCTCACTTGGACATTTTGGATGACAGGGAGATTACATTCAGCTGGGATAAGTATTTCTTCTTTTGGGGGTGAAGGAGGGGAGAAATTTGCACTGAACCTGTCAGCCAGAATGTTAGCAATATCTGTGGGTTCAGTGTATTTTTTGTTGTTGTGAACCAACTCTGAGCATATCTGAGGGTTTCCCCCCAGGTTTCTAACATAGCTGAAGAAGGCTTTGTGGTTATCTTTAGTGTCCTTAGCGATTTTTCTCTCAAAGTTTGCCTTGGATGTTTTTATGAGAGAACGTAGTTTTCTGCTAATGTTGATCAGAGATGTCTTCCCTTCATGGGATTTCGCTCTGATGTGCAGTAGCTTCCTTCTTTTGTTATACAATTTGTTTATGGCTGAGGTCCACCAGACAGGACGCTTACATTTGGTGGAGAGGGACTTGGATTTGTTTGGGATTGCATGATCCATGCATTCTTGGAGATGTCCATAGAAAGCATTTGTGAAGGATTCGGCATTGTGGGATGTGGTATCCACTGGCACAGTGGGCTTAAAGTATACCGTCTCAGTCTTAAGGAGAGTGAAGTCTGCTTTTGAGAAGTTTTTCACTGTGGTCTTTTGTGCTGGGGGTGGAGGTGGGATATGTATATCCAGGGTGATTAGTTTGTGGTCAGATCTCACTAGTGAGGGGTATACTTCCGGTGTGGAGCATTTTGTCCCCATGTTTGTGATGATCAGGTCTAGTATATTATCTCCCCTAGTGGGAGAGGTGACTAGTTGTTCCAGTGCATTTGAATTTATGAATTCCAGGAACCTTTGGGCTAGGGTATTAGGGCTAGAATAATGTACCCAATCTATGTTTGGGTAGTTGAAGTCTCCCAGTATGATGGTATTTTGTGATACATTCATATCCTCCAATGTCTTCAGGAAGGCTGAGTGGGGTTCTTGAGATTGGGAGGGTGGTCTGTAACATGCTACCAGTTGTATAGCAGTTTTGCCTATGGTTAGTTGCACCTGTATGGTCTCTGATGCTTCATGTGTTGCTACTAACCTGGAGGTGTGGGTGCCCTTTATGAATATGGACACTCCCCCTCCCTTTGTGGTTCGGCCCGGGTTTTGGGGCCGAAAAGCATGATACGAGGTATAGCCTGGTAGCGCTGGGGTGCTCTCAGGAGCCTTGAACCAGGTTTCAGTTACTGCACAGACGTCTATGTTCTCCATGCTGAGGAGTGCATCAAGTGCCTGCATCTTGAGATTTAGACTTCTGGCGTTGAGCAGCATTACCCTTAGTTTTTTTCCATTTTTTTTTCTAAGGAGGTGGGTTTGTCTTTTGTGCCTTGCCTAAAAAAGGCACTATGGGGGTGGCAAGAGCCTTAGCCAATATCCGGAAGCCCAGTGGTGACAGGTGTAAGCCATCCCTTGCGAAGCAGCGTGGCTTGTCCAACATATCATCCCAGGCAGACAGACATTGGATCCCCTTAGAATGACACCAGTACTTGAGCCAATTGTTAAAGCTGATCATCTTGTCTTTGTATTGTGGTATCATTCTTGGTGAGGGCAAGATGCTGCTCAGGGTCTGACCTGCTGATCCTAAATCTCAGCATAAGAAGTATTACCAACAAGCTAACAGTCCTACATCCATTCATAGCCCATTACAACCCTGATGTACTTGCCATTACAAAGACCTGGCTTAAACCCAGTATCCAAGATGAAGACTTTCTCCCCCCAAGGTATAATACACTTAGATCTGATAGAACAAACAGGAAGGGAGGATGAGTAGCCATTCTCTTTAAAAATACCCTTAACCTCCAACTCCTACACACCACACCACCCACTTTTCAAAATGCTGAAGTCCTATTTTCTGTCCTATCCATAAGAAACACCAAGAAGATCAATATAATATGCTGCTACATACCTTCAGGCAACAACTCACTCATAATAGAAGACATCCTACACTGGACAAAGGACAGTCTACCTCAGGAAACAATCCTACTAGGAGACCTTAACACTGACTGGGCAGCCTGTAACTCCAGCAGCCTCTCTACACATATCAATCTATATGGGTTCTCTCAACTAATTGAAGAACCAACTAGAATAGATGAGACAACAAAGAAAGAATCCATACTGGACTGGACACTAATCAACTATCCCAAACAAAACTATACAGTAGGCTGTCTACCAGATGACCTAAGTGATCATCTCCCCACCTTCCTACTCCACAAACACTCCAATCACCCCAAACCAGTAATCCACAAATTTGTACGAGATGACCGTAACCTTACCCCACAATACCTAAATACTGTCCTAAGCCACTGCAACTGGGAACCACTACGGACACTTGGGTTAGACCAGAAAGTAGACTACTTCAGTACTACCTTCTCTAACATCCTTAACAGTCTAGCCCCCAGCAGAAAGATCAGAGTTAAAGCCGACTATGCACCCTGTCTAAATAGGGACACCAGAGCCTTACTAAAATCTAGAGATAAAGCCTGGAAAATCTGGAAAACTGACAAATCCCCTAGCTCCAGGCAATACTATCAACAGCTTAGAAACAAGGCCAAGGCTGAATCCAAAATAAACAAACAAAACTATTTTCTTAGCGCCCAAAGGAAATATTCAAATAATCCACAAAAATTCTGACATGCCATTAACTCCCTACTAAAGCCAGGCAAAACCACTACTCCAGCACCCAGCACTGCTAACAATACCCTAGACATAGCCTTTCAATTTAATAACCATTTTACGAAATCCATCATAACCCTGTCCAGTCAAATAACCAAAAACAGTCTACCTCAATCACAACCTAACCTATCCCACATCACCCCCACTTTCAGCCCATCACCAGTGACCACCTCAACTATCAAAAAACTCCTAAAACTAAAGCCAATCATGCTGGCAGCTGATAACATACCTGCTGTATACCTAAAATGGCTAGTGACTCCCTATCTTATCCTGTTTCCATCCTAATCAACCACTCCATACTAGAATCCTACATACCCAAACTCTGGAAAGTATCTCACATCATTCCTCTCCATAAAGGAGGTAATTCTTATGAATTCTCCAACTACCGACCTATTGCCATCCTTTGCCCCTTATCCAGAATTCTTCAGAAATGCATCCACCGGCAAGTGATGACATTTCTTAACACACACAATCTACTATCTACCACACAACACAGTTTCCTTCCACATCACAGCACTACCATAGCCCTTCTATCCTTCACTAATCATGTAAACCTTCACAGGAATGATAACAAATATGTATCAACCATTTTCCTAGACCTCTCAAAAGCATTTGATATGGTCTCCCACTCCATTCTACCAGACTCACTAACATCATTATCCTTCAACTCCTCTACTATAGCCTGGTTCAGAAGCTACCTATTTGACAGGCAACAATCAGTCCAGTGGAAAGGAACTCTGTCTACACAACTTTCAACTACCATTGGAGTCCCACAGGGCTCTATACTGGGACCGCTATTGTTCTCTATTTTCACAAATAACCTCAATAGCTCTACACAACATGCCACACTCATACAATGTGCGGATGATTCAACCCTGATCTGCTCTGCCTCATCTCCCACCACCCTACATACACTCACTCAAGATACCTTTAAGTCAGTAGAAAAATGGATATCCGGTATCCAGCTAATTCTAAATCACAAAAAGACAAAACTGCTACTATTTACCCCTAATAGATAAAAAAACCCTCTCTTTTACCATAACATCTAAGGACGGCACCACCATCTCCCCTTCTAACCACACCAAACTTCTGGGCATTGAAATAGACAATAATCTCCACTTTGATGTTTACATCTCACATACCATAAAACTAGTATACAAAAAACTAGACTCCTCATACAGGCATAAGTCCTTTCTCTCACAAAAAGCAAGAGTCACTCTTACACAAAGCCACCTCCTCTCAACTCTATTATACGCAGAACCAATCTTTACCCAAATCAGACAATGTGACCTAGACAAACTAGAATCATGCTACAATAAAATAGTGAAGTTTGCTACTAACTCAACGTATAGAATCCATCACTGTGCTGCACTAAAAGAACTAAAATGGCTTGAGCTACCACAGCTACTTAACTATCACCAGCTGGGCACAGCCTACAATATTCTCAAATATCCTGAAAAAAAACCCCTCATTATCCAACCTATTTACTATCTATATTGCAAACCGGTATCTAAGATCCAGTGAAAAATCTCTCCTTTCCATCACCAAGGCTAACAATAATGCAGGGAAAGCGCTCTACTCCCACACCGTTGCCAGAAATTGGAACTCTCTTCCCCTATCCGTGTGCCTTGCCCGCTCCACATCCATATTCAAAAACTCCCTCAAATCGCACCTTCTTAGTACCTGGTTATGCCCTTGTATCACATAACCCTACCCATACTACTAACTCCCCAAACTCCTCTCTGATCACTTGCCGGATCTCTGATCCCCTGTAGGCTTGTTCATCTGAAAGGGTACTTTTAACTGTAGAATCTTACTTGATATATTTTCTTCTCTTACCAATGTATAACTGACATTGTCTTTTTATCTATGATCTATATCCTCTTGTACCTGGAGTGTTTTATTAATTTCTTGTTATATTACTATGCTCAGCATATATGATAAAGCATGTTTTGTGTATTATGCTGGATGTACTGTAACTGACATTGTCTTTTACCTATGTTCTATATCTTCTTTTACCTGGAGTGTTTTATTAATTTCTTGTTATATTACTATGCTCAGCGTACATGATGTAACCTGTTTTGTGTATTATGCTGGATGTACTGTATTTGTATAACTTGATCCTGGAGTTTTTCTCCCCGGGCCTCCGCTGAAAATGTACCTGTTCCAGTTGGAATTTCCCGGATAACAAATGTAAAATAAATAAAAATAATTTTCTTTTCTTTTCTATGGGCAAAACTCGATCTGAAGGGAAGGGAAGAGAGGCACTATGGCTAGCCTTGGCTTGAGAGTTTTTGGCTGGCATGAACATGATATAACAGCCAAGTTGGTTCCAAGGACGGAACCAAAACCCAACAGTCAAGAATAAATGAAGATCAACAACAGAGATGGAATCTTATGGTAAGAACATAACTTCTTTTTCGATGCAATCCAGCCAAGTTATTTTACCTTGAGGAGTACTATGAAAATTCTGTTCGAGTTCCTACTACAGAAGTCTTATCTTCCATACTAAATGTTTTCGTAAATTTCTGCAGAAATCTGTCCTTTTTTGTAATATTTTCCCTTCTGGGTTCCCCTGACATATCCTCACACTGCAAATCAAGTTGTAGTCCCCAACTGTAAGTAAAATTCCCTGCTGAAAGCTGATTATTTCTCCCAAAAGTTCCCTAAGCTCTATAATAGCAGTTTTTTGTTGAATATAAAAACATGCCAGCATAGGTCCGTAGGTGTTTACTAGGCTAACGACCACAAGGACCTTTTTAAACCTAGACATGCATCCCAAATCTTTGACAAGTTCTGAGTTCTGATACCTTTGATAAGTGTAAGCATGGGCCTGGGAGATGAACCATTTGCAGGTTACCTGTTTGCATCAGAGACATAGGTGCCAGGCCAGGGATGAATTTCCAGCCCTCCAATTGTCCAGGTTGCACTCAAATTGGATTAGGGAGGAACTCTGCTTCACATGGGTGGGGGAGCCTGTTCCATAGATGGGGTTGTCTCTGGGATGCATACCTATGTCTCCAACAGGTCCTATTTATATCACAGGCAAGGTATAAGTCTTTAGAGTGGGTAATTCTAGTACTGTTTGTTTTGTGGATATGCAGGAGGTCCATCAGAGTGGGGTCTGATAATGCCCTGTATGCCAGGCATAGATCTCCCCTCAAAAGCCTGTAGGAGAGAGAATACAAGGATAGGGCCTTGAGGCAGTCTGCATAAGACATATTACTTTCACCCTGTGTTTTTTTAGTGAGGAATCTTTGTGGACAATCCAGTTGTTGGATATGCCTGATTAAGTACATACCAAATGGGGCATTGTACTCAATGATAGGTCTCATGTATGCCAAATACAGTGGAACAGTGACTTCCTTGGACTTAGATGCCAAATACAGTGGAACAATGACTTCCTTGGACTTAGATGCCATACCTTTGCTTATAAGTTGCACAACATAGAATGATTTCCTCCCCTCTGTAGACACATGATGATCAAATGCTAGATTACTTTCTATATGTGTCTCTAAGTCCCTGACTACTGGATTAACTCTAAGGGGTGTGTTGTTAATATGATAGTTACCAGGGATAGATGACTTCCCAAAAGATACTATTATGCATTTCTTGGCATTTAGTTTTAGTCCACAGATCTTACACCAGTTGTTTGTCTGTGTCAGCCCCTCCTGGAGAATATTTGTGTCAGTGTGAGATTCAATGACGGCTCTTAATTTGCATTCATCTGCAAATTTAGTCAGACAGAGACCACTGACATTGGCCATGAATTCTGAGAAGTCAATGCCAAAAAGGAGCAGCCCAAGGACAGATCCCTGAGGGACTCCAGTTGTGACTGGCTTTTTTTGTAGAGGCGGACTCCCCAATTCTAACTTCCTGAGTCCTGTCTGTGAGCCAATTGGCTATCCACTGGGTGACATATGGGTTTGTACTTAACCTCTTGAGTTTGTCAACAATGCCCTAGTTGGGTATTGTGTCATATGCCTTGGCCAGGTCAAGGTAGACAGTTTGAATGATTTTTACCCTCATCCATTGCTTTGTTGACCTTCTCAAAGAAGTCCACCAGGTTGAGTAGGCATGATATACCCTTGACGAAACCAGACTGGGTTGGGTCCAGTGTCTGGAGGTTTACTATATCTCTATTGATCATCTCCATGATAATTCTTTCCATAATCCTCTTTCCTTGCTAATAGCTCCTTACTAGCATAAATCTACCATTATTGTTTTTTTTTTCCTATTCTGTCACTGTTATAACCCCTCTAGCAGTCAGTATTATTACACCCATTTTCCTTTGTCCCAGATATTGTGCTGAATATCCATCCTAAAATGCATTCTTTGTAAATGGGTAAAGAAATTTTTACTCAGAACAGAAAGTACAGAATTCCGCTGGATAACTGCCTTCAACCGCAGACATCTTGTCTATTACTGAGAACATTTGCTAAAGAAAAATGGCTAATATATTTTCAGATGCAAGAAGCTTAGCATTTTTCATGACTTTAATCATTTTGTCTATTTTTCAAGCCTATTTGCTTCAAAAAAAGTTCATAGCATAAGCCAAATACATTAATCTAGACATCCACCCTTGCAGAAAGCAGGGAAGTTATTATCTTAGTTGTGTATATAATATGATATAATATAATATAATATAATATAATATAATATAATATAATCAGTACACTTTTACTCCCAACCCAGAAGCATAATACAACTAAAAACAGGTTCTTGTTTACTTAATGTCATTAAACACAACAGTCACTGAAAATATGCCCCACATTTTAAATACCCTTGAATGTACATATACAGAACTGCTTTACAGTATAACATACAGTTTATATCATGAAGTCATTTATGCAAAAACTAATAAGAACACGGGTTGTTTTACTTACAGTACTTTTTTCCCTTTAGTGTCCTAATAAACATTAAAGTCATAAGGTGGGGTATATGCTTTACAGTCCATCCACAAGTGTAACACAGTCAACAAAAGTCCAGTCTTTTCTCAGCCACTTTTATTTGCAAGGTCATATTTCACAAATGTGATTTGTTTTATGATCTGAAATTTATTTGCTAATTGCAGCATTGCTGTTCTTCTTCCTGATCTTCTCCATCTCCCAACACTTGACTGTGTCTTAAGACAAAGATACTCCTGATTTTACTAGTCAATACCTGTGCTTTTCTCAGTCTCTCAAGCATTTTCCTTTGGAACATTGGAAAAGGTTTCACTGAAAGCATTTCTCTGTAAGCTTTTTTATCAGAAGAATGAGAGGCCGAATCCCCTTCTTCTCGCTTCTCACTTTTTGTTAGCTAAACATTTTTATTTCTTCCCTTAGCTTGTTCTGCACCACAAAATTTCTTTGAACTTTCAGGAAAAAATACTCTGAAGACAGCTGGAAACAGCTGCTTGCATCTCACACCTGCCTTTTGACATCACCTGATTGCCAGGATAAATTTGCATTTGATGTCAGTTTTCATTCTGTGCTCAACTGATGGGTTTGGATCTGATCCCTTGGATTTGACTTGGCCATTGCTAAAGCTTGTGGTGACCAAAATCTCTCAGGCTTCTCCCTTACCAACAGTGCACCAACCCCAGTTAACTCAGATCTTATTTGCCGCTTCAAGCAAAAGACATGGTCTTCCATCTCTTTTGAGCATTAGCTAGATAAGTATGATATATTTTGATTTTTTTCTTCAAAAACTCTTTATATTACTATCCCATACCTTCATTTTAAATTTCCTTTAGTTTTTTCTATTTTATTCTATTGATAGTACATTTTTTTCTGTACCTCTTACAGAACCCATTGTTAGTATCTCCCTTCCCTATACAACACTGTCACAGCTTAGTTACCATAATTGATATTTATCTCTCTTTTTTTTCTTTTACACCTCTATTTAAAAGAGGATTGCACAATTTGTCATGGTTTTAATTCCTGTGCATTAGTGGAATGCAAAAATAAGCTTAACCTAAAAGGTGGTCTTCCTTCTTCTTTTGGAGAAGCTATATAAGAGGTTCCTTCTTCCTCTAAGTCAAAAACTGCTAAAATTAAAAGAAAATCCTCTTCTTTTAAGCCATCTTACTCCTCCTCAGCTTTGGACTCCTTGAGGAAGAGGTCTCATAAGGACGGACTCAATCCCATATCCAAAAAGGCAAAAGTGCAAGATCCTACTAAGGAAAAATTATCAGATCCAACGCCTCCTCTTTTGGATACGATAAAGTCTAAGTTCTCAGATCTGACTTTGTCAGATTTGTCAGATCCTATGCAAACCAAACCTGACCTTCAAACTACAAGATTTCTACCCAGAGCAAGGTACACTCTGTCTCTGGATCTGGTTCCTGACAGGGTACCTTCTCTGTTCTTAAAAAGACCCAGGTCTCCATCCATACACTCCACTCTCTCTTCCAGAAACCTTACAGAAGAAATATGGAGAGACGGGTGAAGAAGATTCTTTTGGCACAGAGCCAGATTGGTGTTCCTTTGGCTCCTACCCTTCTGGGTCAGGAAATTTGCGTTATCTACTAGTCCCCCGTTACAAATTCCTCCTCTGACTCCTGTAGTATCAGAGTTTTTGGATCTAAGTCATCTGGATTCATCTGGCTTAGATCTGAGGAAAACTGTATCCTTGGATGTAAGGTCTTCTCTGAGGGCTGTCGTCCCATCAGATCTGGATAGCTTCCGAAACCGTAGTCTGCCTGTCGGATCTGAGGTGCTGCATTCGACTCCAAAGCTTTCGGAGTTGTCTCTATACCTTGGAGCCTCAGCACTGGATAGCTCAGCTCCGGCTTCCACCTCAGAAGCCTATGATTCAGAAACTTGTCTTCTCAGATCCAACAGCCTCTCTGTGTCTCTCTCGCTCTGTCCGAGCCGCTCAGGTTTCGAGACTGCGAAGAGAGTATTTTCTGCCCCAACAGTTCTGATGGATCCTTCCCCCTCAGATCTTAAGTCCTCTGCCATGATGTCTCAGTGTTCAGAGCTTCACCATCTCTTTCCACATGGACAGCCAGTACCAAAACCCCAGGCTCCCTCCCAGTGAATTGTAATCTCCTCCTCTGTTACCTCCCCAGAGCACTCCACTGAGAAGGTCCCTAAGAAGAGGATGTGTAAGAGGAAACAGATACCCAGGATGAGTTCATTACTGAAGACACAGGTTTTGATGAAGGCGAAGGGTCCCCACGATCACCTCCACGATCACCTCCTGAAGACGTCTCCTTTGGAGATATCTTAGAAATCCTTAAGCAGAGAGGTGGTTGGACATCCAACAAACCTATGTCTGAGAAATATGTTCTCCTGGAGGCTTTTGATACTGGACCCTGTACTTCCTGGGTGACTCTGCCCACCGATGAGCTCATCAACTTGATCTCACAACGGGCATGGAAAGACCCTGACACCATAGAGCCCATTCTTCTCAGACCAGATAGGATAATGGCACCACCTATAGATAGACAGTTTTGGGGAAAGGGAGTTCCTGTTGATGCCATGGTCATTGCGACGGCAACCAAGAAGGAACTAGCTGAAGAAAGTTCACCTATCCATTCCCCCAACAGGGAATCACAGGCGATGGACAGATTTGGGAAGCTTGTCTATGCTTTAGCATTCTTAGCTTTGAGATCTCTGAACTGTTTGGCACACTTTACTAGGCTACAGAGGGATTTGATCAAGGAGTTATCAAATACCCTCTCTATAGACCTTCAGGGCACATACTGTCACATAAAGATGAGCAGATGGTTCAGAAGGTACTTAATGCTTCTGGCTGGGAGCAAGTCATTATCAATTCAGAGTACTGCCCTTTGGACTCACCACAGCCCCCAGGGTATTTACCAAGTGCATGGCAGTAGTAACAGCTCAGCTGAGACTGCAAGGATTTCAAGTGTTCACATATTTGGACGACTGGCTCTTTACCACTCTGACCAGACATCAACTCATATGTGCAAGAGACCAGGTTCTTCAGACTTGCTATCTTCTAGGGATAACCAAAAACTATGACAAATCTTATCTGCAACCAACTCAGAGTTTAGAGTTTATAGGAGCAATTCTCAATACAAAAACAACTGTTGCTTCCCTTCCATTAGTGAGAGTTCAGACTATAAGATTCCAAGTAAAAAAGATAATCTGCAACACCTCAGTTTCAACCCAGCTGGTCCTTCAGGCTCTAGGATCAATGCCAGCAGCAATAACGTTAGTACCACTGGCAAGGTTTTATATGAGCATTCTTCAATGGATGTTAACTGCTCAGTGGTCGATTCTTTATCAAACTATGTCTTACAAGATAATAATCACTCACATATGCAAGAGAGATCTCAAATGGTGGATTCATTCAGACCAGGTTCTACAAGGTTGTCCGTTCATTCCCTCTTAGCATAAGGCCATAGCTACCATAGACACTTCCCAGCTGGGGTGGGGGGGCATTGTCTGGGGAAGATAGTGTAAGACCAATTTGCATATAAATGTCCTATTGATGAGAGCAGTGCTGTTGGTATTGCAAACATTTCAGAATACTGTCCTGTTGGGGACAGTTGCAGTACAGTCAGACAATGTTGGTTGTCTGGTACATCAACAAACAGGGAGGAACCAAATCCTACCTATTGTGTTGAGAAGCTCTTAGAGTGTGGCAGTAAGTGATCTCTTCCAAACACTTTCTTTTAGCAATGCACGTTCTGGGGAAGTCAAGAGTGATAGCAGAGAAATTGAGCAGATGCATTCTTCTAACGAATGGTCCCTCAACAACAGGATTGCAAACACAGTCTTCCGAAATTGCTGCTATCTGTTTGCATCCCCCCGAACAAACTAAAACAATGAGTGAGAAGGTCACTGAAAAACCAATCAGTAAAAACAAAATGAAAACTCCAGCAAAGCTAGAACTTCCAATAAGTGATCTCCCAAACCTCTTGTATCAGAGGCACATGGGATATATGCAAATGATCCTTATGAACATCAGGTGTTTCAGCTAATTGGCAATTCTGAATGGCCATGACTTGTTTCGTCGTTTTAATGGACAATTTCAGGCCAATAAAGCCAAACCCCACTAGCTGTGGATATGCATATTTCGGCCTTGTTATGACCTCATCGGCACAGCACAAGCAGAGTGTTTCTAAGGCATCTGGTTCCCCATGAAGGCCAATTTGCACATAAATGTCCTGGAATTGAGGGCAGTTCTCTTAGCGTTGCAAGCGTTCCACACATCCCTTCCTTCTGGGACCATTGCAATTCAGTCGGACAACATGTCAGTTGTCTGGTACATCAACAAACAAGGCGGAACCAGGTCTAACCCCCTGTGTCAGGAAGCCATGAGAATTTGGCATTGGGCGATGGCTTCCAACCACTTTCTCATAGCAACACACATTCCCGGGAGTTCCAATCTTATTGCAGACAGTCCGAGCAGGAACATTTTGATGCCTCACGAGTGGTCCTACAATCCAATAATAGCAGATCAGATCTTCCGCCATTGGGGCAGGCCTTGCTGCGACCTGTTTGCTTCACCCCTAAACAACAAATGCAGAAGCTATTTTGCCCTGATCCCCCCTCAGGGAGAGTCACCAAGGGATGCTCTGACACACGATTGGCCCCCAGGTCTACTGTATGCCTTTCCTCCATTACCACTCACCCCGAAATTTCTACAGAAAGCTCAAAGGTTGAGATGCAAAGTGATCCTCATTGTCCCTTATTGGCCCCATCAGGTCTGGTTCCCATTCTTATGGCCTCACCTGATTCACAGCCCGTGGATCCTGGATCAATCCCAAGGTCTACTGTCTCATCCTCAGGGACGGATTCACCCCAATCTCCACAGCCACAAGCTCACAGCTTGGTTTCTCCACTTCTGATGATTGCCAGGCTATCTGATATTTCATCCCCTGTTCACGAGATTCTTCTGGCTTTGCACAAACCGTCCACCAGAAAAATTTATTCCAGTAAGTGGACTAGGTTCTCTAGATGGCTCAAAGAACATAACATAGACCCCTTTTCCATGCCTCTTCAGAAGATCCTTAAATAACTAATGACCCTGTTGCACGCAGGGACTTCAGCATTGAAAATTACAGTGCATTTAGTAGCTATTGCTAACTTTCACAATGGAATTGACAATTCATCTGTTATGTCACACCAACTGTGCAAAACCTTCATGAAAGGAGTATTACATATTAAACCGCCTGTCAAGCCTCCTGTGGAACCATGGGACTTGATGTTGGTGCTTCAGTCATTAATGAGTCCTCCATTCGAGCCTTCTAATTCCTGTGATATCAAATTTTTGTCTTTGAAAACTCTACTTCTAGTAGCCCTTACCTCAAGCGAGAAGTGTATCTGAGTATCAAGCTTTGAGTGTCAAGAGACCTTACTTGATTTTTCATAGGGAAAGAGTGTCTCTACGTACTGACCCCTCCATTTTGCCCAAGGTAATTTCTGGTTTTACCATTAATCAATCTGTTGACCTACCGATTTTATTTTCCCATCATTCAAATAGAGAGGAATACCTTCTGCATACCCTCGATGTTCATAGGCAACTTTGTTTCTGCTTGGACAGAATTAAATCTTTCAGAAAATTGGATCAGTTGTTTGTGGCCTTTGCAGGACCCAGAATGGGTAAGCCTGTTTCAAAAATGACTTTATCTTCTTGGCTTAGAAATGCCATTATTTTCATCTACCATCAAAACAAACTGTCCTTACCTTCCAAAATAAAGGCTTACTCTACTAGATCTTTGGCTACCTCAGTGGCCTTTCATTTCAGAGCCTCTATGGATGATATCTGCACAGCAGCCACTTGGTCAAGACCTCATACCTTTATCACTCATTACAAATTGGATTTGGCCTCCAGGGGATGAGCATCTTTTGGTTCTATGGGGCTCAGGAATGTCCTTCCTTAGGGGCATCCAGGACTCAAGTAGCTGGGGACTTGGTCCTAACAGTAAGGAATGAATAAAGATTTACAACATCAGATAAAGAAGTTATGTCTTACCATGACATTCCATCTGTGTTGTAGATCTTTATTCATTCATTACTTCCCATCCTCCTTCCCCCTGCCTGGACTCCTGGTGGACTTTAGAATTTCCTAGTTAAGGTTTTTGCTCAGACAAAGCCTCCTACTATCACTATTATTACTTCTATACTATAATGGCGGGCAAACTCAAGCTGAAGAGACTATGAGAAGAGCATTGTGGGTAGGTCTTAGCTGAGAGTTTTTGGCTGGCGCGAGCTTGGTACCGGCTGTGTCGGTTCCGAGGACGGAACTGAAGTCCTAACAGTAATGAATGAATAAAGATCTACAACAAAGATGGAACGTTATGGTAAGACATAACTTCTGTTTAAATTTATTGGATGTTAATAGACAGTTACATTTTTACTTAGGATGAAAAACATCAGAAATTCTGATCAGTTGTTTGTTTCATATGTGGAACCAAGATTGGGTAAACCAGTTACCCAAGTTACTCTATCTAAATGGAAAACAAATTGCGTTTCCTTTGTGTATAACAAATTGGGCATTGCTCTGACAAAACCTGTTCAACCCCAGTCCACCAGATCCATGGGAACTTCCTCCGTTTTTCAATCTAGTGTCCATGGATGACATTTATTCAGCAGCTGCTTGGGCTACTCCTCATACCTTTATTACTCATTACAAATTCGATCTGGTCTCCAGAGGAAGGGCATCTTTTGGTTCTATGATGCTCAGAAATATCCTACCTTGAGTCCGTCCTGGAAATTAGGTAGCTGGGGACTCTGTCCCATTAGTTGAGGACAGAATGAAAATTGACATCAGATAAAGAAGTAAGTTCTCACCATAATGTTCCATCTATGTTGTCCATTTTCATTCTTCCTCAACTCCCCTCCCACCAACCCGCATCCTTAAGGCTTCTGGAAGAATGAGTGCTTAATGGACCTGTATATGTCCTTATTTTTTATGTAAGCTCCAGTATGTACATTGTGGGTAAGGGAGAAGCTCGAGAATTTTTGGTAGCCATAAGCTTTAGCAACGGCCGAGTCAGATCCGAGGGATTGGATCTGAACCCATCAGTTGAAGACGAATGAAAATGGACAACACAGATGGAATGTTATGGTGAATACATAATGTCTTTATCTGATGTTGTCAATCTCCATCTATTTTTGACTGATGGGTTACGGTTCCGATCCCTGGAACCGATCTGACCGTTATATAGCCCGCGCTGGCCAAAAACCTCTTGAGCTAATAGTCTATCTAGAATGCCCCTCTCTACATTACTTTAGATCTCGTTTGTCGTTCTTATAGAAAGGTGTGGCAGCCAACTCTCTCTCACAGCTAAGTATATTTTTTAAATTGTGTACTTTTCTCCAACTTCCTGTTTTATTTCTAGCTATTGCAAGTATTTTCTAAAACTTTTGTCTACCCTTTCTTATTGTGCGTGTGTTTTGTTCCCTTAACCAAATACCATTTGGTATTTCTTGCCTACTATAGTTGATAGTTTTCCCTCTTTCTCTTACTTTACCGATAGGTAATCTTTCCTACCATCATTGGTAGGATCCTTTCTTCTGTCTGTAAGTGATTGTGTTTTCTCTGTCTTTTTTCTCTGAACTTCTGCCTTTTGTTACTATAATGGCAGATAAGTCAAAATCTACCACTGGTTCCAAGCAGTGCCAAGAGTGCGGCAGGAAAATGCCGAACTCCGATGGCCATGATAAATGTGTGTACTGTTTGGCTGCTCCACATCTAGATATAGAATGTTCTATCTGCCAGGGCTGCAGTACTAGAGCCCTGGTAGAACACAGAAACAAACTTATTCTTAAAGGACTTCTTAATGCACTCTTTGAAGAAGTGTTGTCCAAGGCCGACCAGTCTAAAAAGCCCTATGGCTCAAAATCTAGTCGTTCGATACTGTCACCATCAGCATCGACAACTAAAAAACATAAATATCCTTCTGCTGGTTCATCTTCGGAACCGAAATCAAAGGTTCTGAAAATCTCAGACTGGACCATGTCCTTGGTATCAGCCACTACCTTGGTGCCATTGACACCAACCACAACACCAGCATCAGTAACAACTCTGGCATTGGCACCGGCATCTATAGTTACCACTTCAGTACCTACATCTCCTGCTGCTTTGCAGCTCCAACCTTCTGCCCTGGTGCAGAAGACTGAGAATTTTTATGCACCCAGGACGAGATATTCCCCATCGATCAACCCCTTTTTGGGTCAATTCCCTAGCCCATTTATAGCGAGGCCAGAATCTCCCTCTGGATTGTCCGTTCACTCCACCAGGAGTCTTTCTGAACTTGACATAGTGAGGTTAGTGGATCAGCTTCTGATGGCTAGGGGTTTTCCTCCTTCTTCTCAGCCCCCTCTCCCTCCTGGAGCAGGGGAGTTCTCCCCAGTACTCCTACATATATTCCTCCTTTGACCTCCTCGGAGGCTTTAGAGCTGTTGACTCCAACCACACAGACTGCAGTGGTCTCAGCTCCTACAACATCTTTGTCTTAGGTTCCGGGCACTGCTCTGACTGTCTCAGTGCAATTGGAACTGATGGGTCACCGGTATCAGTCCTCCACCATCGGGTCCGGAGGGTTTGAGTCGACTCCTGTTTTTTTATTAGGAGCCAATCTTACTGCTTTGGGCTGTGCTGGCTGGTGGCCTTTCCTCTGCTCCGGCTTTTGAGGTGGGTCTTTCGGGGCAGAGTGTGACCATGGTTCCGAGTTTGTTTGTCTCTGTTTCAAGCTCCCATCCCTCCTCACAGGGGCCAGCCTTTTAAGCTATGGAGAGGGCTTTGGCCACTGCTACTTCCCAGGTGGCTCCTGTGTTACCAGAGTCTCATCTCTTGACCCCTGCTTTCCCAGAGCTTACACCAGCCTCCATATGCAGACAGCGAGCTCCAAGGATGCAAGAGATACTGTCCAACGATCACCCATCTTTCAAGTCCTTTTCAGGTATTCCCACTGAAGAGGCCCTCTGAAGAAATTGTATAAGAGAAAACACTTAGACTCCCCTGAAGAGTCTCTCATCGAGGACACAGATTTCGATGAGGGGGAGGGTTCCCCAAGTCACCCCGGAAGACGTCTCCTTTGGAGACATCATGGTGATTCCCAAACAGAGGAGTAAGTGGAAGTCCAAAGACCCTTCCTCTGGAGAGTCTCTATACTTGCAAGACTTTGGAGCTCCTCCATCTACTTCCTGGGTGACTCCTCCCACTGATGATCTTATTAAGCTGATCGCTCAGCAGGCTTGGAAGGCTTCTGATTCAATAGAACCTATTCTCCAGAGACCAGATAAAATACTCTCTGCTCCCGAGAATCATCTATACTGGGTAAAAGGATTAGCACTAGATGCCATGGTGGTGGCAGCTGCTACTAAAAGGGAACTAACTGAGGAAAGTCCCACTGTTCATTTCCCAAACAGAGAGTCAAGGGCGATGGACAGATTTGGGAAGTGGGTTTACACATCATCGACCTTTACCATTAGGTCCTTGAACTTTATGGCACATTTCACTGCGCTCCAGAGGGAACTGATCAAGGAACTATCAGATACTCTAGCAGGAGCTGTAGTTGAGGGGCTCCAGGAAAAAGTGGCATCCCAGTTAACTACCTTGGAGTCTATCTCTAATTTTTCCATGAGGCTCATTGCACATGCAGCCGAAGAGGTGACCAGGTCAGCCAATTCATGTATTGCTATTCAGCGGCACACTTGGATGCACTTGGTGAGCTTGCAGAGCCATTCAAGTCCTTCTTCATCAATGCTCCTTTTAACGGATCCTCTTTGTTCTGCCCCAAAGTTAAAGAAACTCTATCCAGGTGTAAGAAAGATAGAAGGACCCTGTCTGCTGTGGACATACGATTTTTTGTTCCCCAACGAGCCTATTCCAGGAATCAGAAGAGTGGGAAGATGTGGTTCAAGAAGTCTCAAAGGCCTTTCCAAGACACACGTGGTGCAGACTCCCCTTGGGGCAGAGGAAGGAGTTCAAATGGAAGACTCCGTCCTACAGGCAGAGGTGGTCCACAGAACCAGGGTTCCAGGGAGTCCTTCTCTGGCCAACCCTGTCAGCGCTTCCCAAGGAGGCCCAATTGTTTACCTCTGGAGGCAGTTGGGGAAGAATTTTTTACCCAACAGCCTGGTGACAAATAACCACAGCACCTGGGTGCTAAGAATTATTTCCAGAGGTTACCTCATCCCTTTCAGTCTTTACCCAAGAACTTGAACAAGACTCCATGGTGTTCCACCCAGTCATAGGGACCAAGAAGCTTTGGAAATACAAAAGTTGCCAGAAAAAGAGTCATCCAAAAAGTCCCACCAGACCAGATAGGATCCGAACTTTTACTCAGAATTTTTTTTAGTGCCAAAAAAGACAGGGGATTGGAGTCTGATTCTGGATCTCAGCACTCTAAACAAATTTGTTCATCAGTTCAAACTCCAGATGGTCACAGTTCAGTCAGTGCTTCCCTTTCTAGAGGAAAATGATTGGATGTGCTCTATAGACCTTCAAGACGTGTATTACTACATAAAAATGGGCAAACGCTCAAGAAGATTTCTCCATTTCCAGCTAGCAGACAGTCATTATCAGTTCAGGCTACTGCCCTTTGGTCTCACCACAGACCCAGGATGTTCACAAGATGTATGGCAGCAGTAACAACTCACTTGAGACTGCATGGATTCTGGGTGTTTACATGTCTAGACGGCTGGCTCATCACTGCCTCCACCAGACATCTACTGCTACAGGCGACAGAATTCACCCTGCAATTGTTCCTGCATCTAGGCATTATGGTGAATCTTACAAAGTCTCAACTGACTCCCTCTCAGGATATGGAATTTATCAGAGCTCGTCTCGACACACTCTCTTGCGTGGCCTCCCTACCTGCCCACAGAGTCCAGAAAGTAAAATCTCAAGTTTATTCTGTCCTGTGCTCAAAAAAAGTACCAGCCCTACTGGTGCTTCAAGCATTAGGGTCCATGACAGCAGCAATCACTCTAGTCCCACTAACAAGATTTCACATGAGATTACTGCAATGGTTTCTAGCAAATCAATAGTCCATTCTAACCTCCCAGTGAATTACCCCATACTTATCACCAGTCACTGCAAAAAGGACCTATCCTGGTGGATGGAATCCAAACAAGTTCTTCTGGGTTACCCCTTTGTCCCTCCTCAACCCAAAGCCATAGTGACCACGGATGCCTCCCAGATGGGTTTGGGGGGGCATTATGTGGGAAAGACAGTCCAAGGCACTTGGTCCCCGATAGAAGCCAGTCTGCATATCAGCATTCTGGAGCTGAGGGCGGTGCTACTAGTGTTGCAAATATTTTACTCTGCCTTTCCTCAAGGAACTATTGCAATTCAATCAGACAACATGTCTGTAGTCTGGTACATCAACAAACAAGGGGGAACCAAATCCTATCCCCTGTGTTGAGAAGCTCTCTGAGTCTGGCAATGGGCCATTGCCTCCAACCATTTTCTGGTAGCAACACACATCCCATGGTGTTCAAACGTGATAGCAGACAAGCTAAGCAGATGCATTCTAATGCCTCACGAGTAGTCTCTCAATCCCAAGACAGCAAGGAAGATCTTTCATCGCTGGGGCAAGCTTTGCTGTGACCTTAATGCTTCACCCCAAAGCAAGTGCAGAAGCTACTTTGCCCTGACTGCACCCCCCCCCCCCCCACGGTAGTCCCTGAGAGATGCTTTCTGCTCGATTGGACCCCAGGTCTCTTGTATGCCTTTCCTCCCTTCCCTCTGATCCTTCTTTCCTACAAGAAAGTAGCCACGTTGAGAAGCAAAGTTATCCTCATTGCACCCTTCTGGTCTCGACAAATTTGTTTTCCCTTCCTGAGGCCTCATCTAGTTCATCGTCCATGGATTCTGGACCCAGTGCCAGACCGTCTGTCTCACCCTCAGGGACTGGTACATCCCAGTCTTCAAAGCCTCAAGCCCACTGTTTGGTTCCTCCAGTTCTGTTAGTTGTCAGGCATAATGATATTCCATCCCCAGTACGAAGAATTTTGCTAGCATACCATAAACCATCCACTAGGAATCTCTACCTCAGTAAATGGAAGAGATTTTCAATCTGGGCTTGCGATAATGGCCTTGACCCCTTTTCAGCCCTAGTAGAAAAAGTTTTAGAATTTTTGGCCCTTGTTTTTGGTAAGGGAGCTTCTGCTTCTACTATTAAGGTCATTCTAGTTGCCATCTCTAACTTTAATAATGATTTCCAAGATCTACCCTTACTTTCACACAGACTATGTAAGGTCTTCCTCAAGGGGACTGTCCATTTAACGCCTCCATTTAAAGATCCTCTACCACCACTGGACCTGACTATTGTCTTGCAATCACTGGTACTTATCCCCTTTCAAACCAGCAGCGAATTGTGACTTAAAGTTCCTCTCTTGGAAAACGCTACTACTTATAGCAATAACCTCTGCAAGATGAGTTTCCAAATTGCAACCTTTATGTTCAAAGCCCCCTTACTTAATTTTCCATAAGGATAGAATTACATTCAGGACCAATCCATCCTTTCTTCCGAAGGTGGTTTCAGAGTCCAACATTAATCAGGCCATAGACTTACCTGTCTTCCTTCCAAATTTTTCCAACAAAGGCGAATAGTGCTTAAACTTAAAACAATATATAGATGGTACGAGTGAAGACACAGAACAAAAACCACAACAACTCACTCGTTGAGACCCAAATAAGGGTATGAGTAGCAGCAGATGAGAGTTCCAAATATTGAGGTGATAGATATAACAGAGCTGTATATCTGAATAGAAAACCGGAACACTGTTGTTGAACCAAAGTTGTTTAATAATAACGCTTCCCAAAGGACATACGTTTTCGAGCTCCTTCCTCAGAACATACACACTGATACTTTGATACTGTATTTATACACCACATAAAATTGGATAATTGAATGATTTAATTTAATTAATTGATCAATTGCCCATAAGTTGGAAATAAACTTTAAAAACACATATAATATTGGTTAAACACTTTAAATAGTTAAAATTTGTTGAAGTTATAAAAATAAAATGTTAAAACCATGGAATAAAAGTAAACAATTGTATATAAGGAATGCATAGAAGATTATATTTGATTCTTCAGAAATAAAATGAATGATGAAGTAAGTAATCCTTGTCACCATCTGGTGGACAAACATGAAAATGACAATTTCACAACTTAGCAGCTCTCAGTTTTAATACTGGAGCTAATGACAACATATCATTCAGACCTGGTTCCCTGGTGACATCCAGAACAATTTGCCAGTACAGTTCCCTGTATTCAAGTTTAGTTTCCCACATGCCACCCCTGATTTCTTTGGGCACTATTTCAAGAACAAAAAAATGAAAAATGGAATTCACACATTTTTGGGAATGTCTAAATAGGGCATTGTTTATGTTTCCTTTCCTCATTTCATAATAGTGCTCGTAAATTCTGGATTTCAATTTCCTTTCAGTTTTCCCTACGTAAAAGGAAGAACAGGAGTGGCATGTGGCAATATATATAACCCCTTGTGTATTACAATTTGCAAAGGCTGTACTGTTGATAGTTTTGTTTCTGTCAAATATGGAAAGATGTGAACCGGTTTGAATGTATTGGCACTGGGAACATGATCCACATTTGAAAGTTCCCTTTTTATGGCTAATGGTATTAGCAGTGCCTTGTCCTCCAAATTCAAAAATATTTTTTAAATTTGTATCTCTCCTGTATACAAATTTAATAGGTTTGTTCTTCAAGTGTTCCAAGTCAGTAATTTCCTGAAACCTTTCCCATTCCCTACATAAGACCCTTTTGAGTGGAAATGCATCACCTGTATAATCCATTACATAAGCAGTAGAAAAATTATCAACAGCCATGGGTGGAACATTGACAGTAGGGTTTCCTGTTAGTACAGGTTGGGTAGTGTCAATGGATTCATAACACCCTAAAATAGGGGAAAATCTATCCTTCCTACCTTCCATGACTACTTCATATATTTCGTCACACAAAAAAGACGGATATCCTCTCTCTTTAAACATATCAATAATGAATTTACTATCTGTCAAAAAATCAACATCTTCTGAGGTCATCCTACTGGATCTGATAAGTTGTCCTTTTAAAATATTTTTCTTTTGTCCAAATGGATGACCACTAGAAAAATGAAGATAAGAATTAGAGAAGGTTTGTTTCCTATACACCTTAGAAATAAAGTGGTCATCACGCTTCCTTAGCAGGACATCCAAATAGCAACATTCGTCATAATTGATGCTATATGTAAAATCAAGAAAACTGGTACTGGTTTTTATGTATTCAAAAAATTCATAAAACCTCTCTAGGGTGTCTGTCCAGAAAATAATAATATCGTCCAGAAAACGTTTATAAAACACCCAAGAATTACTGTATTCACTGGAAATGATATATTGTATCTCCCACCATGTCAAAACTATGTTGGCATAAGTGGGGGAGCATTTGGCCCCCATGGCCACTCCCTTTTCCTGCTTATAAAATTCTCCCTGAAAAAACATAAAATTGTGTTTAAGAACAGTCTCCATTAAAACCATACAAGTCCTAAATGTATCGTCACGCAGGTCACCAAGGTACAATATACTCAGGGGTGGCATGTGGGAAACTAAACTTGAATACAGGGAACTGTACTGGCAAATTGTTCTGGATGTCACCAGGGAACCAGGTCTGAATGATATGTTGTCATTAGCTCCAGTATTAAAACTGAGAGCTGCTAAGTTGTGAAATTGTCATTTTCATGTTTGTCCACCAGATGGTGACAAGGATTACTTACTTCATCATTCATTTTATTTCTGAAGAATCAAATATAATCTTCTATGCATTCCTTATATACAATTGTTTACTTTTATTCCATGGTTTTAACATTGTATTTTTATAACTTCAACAAATTTTAACTATTTAAAGTGTTTAACCAATATTATATGTGTTTTTAAAGTTTATTTCCAACTTATGGGCAATTGATCAATTAATTAAATTAAATCATTCAATTATCCAATTTTATGTGGTGTATAAATACAGTATCAAAGTATCAGTGTGTATGTTCTGAGGAAGGAGCTCGAAAACGTATGTCCTTTGGGAAGCGTTATTATTAAACAACTTTGGTTCAACAACAGTGTTCCGGTTTTCTATTCAGATATACAGCTCTGTTATATCTATCACCTCAATATTTGGAACTCTCATCTGCTGCTACTCATACCCTTATTTGGGTCTCAACGAGTGTGTTGTTGTGGTTTTAGTGCTTAAACTTGTTAGGTGTTCACAGACAATTACGTTTCTATCTCAACAGAACTAAAGAATTCAGGTGATCAGAGCAATTATTTGTTTCCTTTTCAGGCGTAATCTTAGGGAAATCTGTCTCTAAGGTTACCTTATCAAAGTGGTTAAGAGATTGCATTACTTTTATTTATAACAGAAAGAATCTGAAACTTCCAGTGCTGGTGAAGGTATATTCCACTGATCTATGGCTACTTCAGCCGTTTTCCAATTTAAAGCTTCCATGAGTGAAATATGTGCAGCATCAACATGGGTTACTCCTCATGCCTTTATTACTCGTTACAAATTGGATTTGGTCTCCCAAGGGCAGAGCTGCCTTTGGTTCTATGGTTCTCAGGAATATCCTTCCATAGTGCCACCCAGGATCTAAAGTAGCTGGGGACTCTGTCCCAACAGTCAAGAATAGATGAAGATTGACATCATCAGATAAAGAAGTTTTGTCTTACCATAACGTTCCATCTCTGTTGTCGATCTTCATGTATTCTTGACATCCCACTCTTCTTCCCCCTCCTGTGAATTCCTGGCAGAGCAAACTTTTGTCCTGGATTTTCTGTTAGGATACACCTTGGACATGACTTCTTAATTTTGGATTAGTTTCCATGTATTGTTCCATAAGTCTGAAAACTCTAGATCTGAGGTAATGTAGTGAGGGGCATTCTGGGTAGACTGTTAGCTCAAGGGTTTTTTTTGGCTGGCTCGAGCTATAGAACATCTGTATCGTTTCCGAGGATAGTAACCATAACCCATCAGTCAAGAATATATGAAGATCGACAACACAGATGGAACATTATGGTAAGACATTACTTCCTTTTTTCTCCTGTACGTATCAACAGTCTTCCCATCCTTGTCAAAAAGAGTAGGATTAAAATTAACCAAATGTTTAGCAGCAGCAGGATTAACTAAAGCTGTAGTTGTTGGATCAAGTTTAGAAATGTATATAAAAACTTAAGAGTGTGGAACTTTCTACATACCTTCTGCCTTTTTAGGTGCAACAGGCTGACTATCAGGAAAATTGCAGGCAGTGGCACGCACATCCTCCCGAACTGACATAAATGAGGGATGTGTGAAAGTTTTTTAAACTTTTTCTTTAACAGTGCCCATAATATTTTCTGAGGAACAGAGAAACCTCACTGTTCTGTTGCTAAAAACACTGGCACATTCTGGAAATAGTCTCAGAAGAGAAATCCCTCCAGGAAGTGTAAGAATCCGAGTCTGAATCAGAAAACTGAGTAGAAAACCCTGTATCTGTCCCTTTGTCTTCATATCCAGATTCAGATTCTTCAGGAAAGGAGGTTTCCCCTCTTTCTTTTTCTAGAAACCACCTTATATGAAAATTCAATCACCTGAATTAAACTCTGAGCCAGTCCCCCTAAACTACTGTCTAAGGAAATTTGAGGAAGAGTAGATACATGTTTAGTTTTATATTTCTTTTTGCAGGAAAAATGGGGAAAAAAGTGTTAATAATGGCAGCATGTGGCTTCCCCAAGGATGGGCACAACATTCTTGCTAAACAGGGAAGCCTTCTTGTTCCTTCTCTAAGGACAGACAAGAGTGGCTCTTCCTTGTCCACTGAGGGGACCTCAGTAGCCACATTGGATGTGGCTAACCCCCAGTCCATAGTGACTGTAGGTACTACAGCAAATGGATCCAGGGTAGAAGATTATTGGTCTGAGGAACAAGCTATGGCCTCGGCAGAGTCATCACCCTACAGTTGAGGAAAATTGCTAGCCTGCTGTTGTGGCAAAGGCTGTTTGCTTAATTTGTTTTTCTTTTTGTGGAGGACTGGCTTTGGAACCAGTAGTTTGTTCCATGATCAGGCTGAAAATGGAGCCTGTTTCCCAGGGAGAAGAAGCAACAAGTGCGGGTGAAATGTTCTTATGAAAATCACTTTTTCACAGATAAACACAGTCAAAAGCACTTTAAAACTCTTATTCAACCCCCCAGAGTAAAATAAACACAAATTCTCAGCATAAAAATGTTTTTCGATTACTTTAAACAACTTTTAAAACTGACAGGAACAAAGTGCCCTCCTGTTTTAAAAGTAAAGTTAAGTCTCATGACAGTCTGAGAAAACTCCTAGCTTAAAAATAACTTTCCTAAAGAGGAAAGTACAATAAAGCAACAATTTTTAAATGTGGAAGTTTTTTCCCTAGAAGGAACTTATCTGCCCAACAATGGAGCAGCACAAGCTAACCATTGATTCCCTAAAGACCACAGGGGAGCACTGTCTTCAGCAGCAGTAAAGCTCTGAAGGGTTCCTGCCTAAACTTGTCTTTTAGTCAGCTCATTTCGAGCTGTTTGACAGTTTGGGTTCATGGAAGGTACCCTGAAGCTTTGGAAGCTGGAGAGCGTTTATATCCTTGGCAGGATAATAACTCGTGTAGGTAAAGATACTGCAGCACTGATCAATGATGAGCATGGGTTAGAGCCAACCTTAAAGAAGTCTGAACGTTTAATCTTGATGAAGATGAAATAATCCTCCCATATCCTGAAAATACATACCAACTTTGACTGGATCTGAGAAACCTGCCTCAGTAATCAGATCCACTCTTCTGTTGGCAGAAATGGATGGTGCTGAAGAGGGTATCCCTGAAGAGGCAACAAGGGAAGACTTCAAGGAGGGGATCGGTATAGAAGACTTGACAACTGTGAAGGTTGTGAAGATTCAGCATTGAGTTGTCAGTTTCAAGACACTCGGAGACAAGTGCATCATATCCCTTGAGTGCCAATCTAGAGATTGCAGCCAGTGCCAAAGGAACAGACTTCCAGTCCAGGATTGGTTCTGTGACCACTGGTCCCTTAAGATGCTCAGGGGAAGGTGTTTAATATAGAGAATGCTGGGCCACCCCATCCACCCCCAGTACTGAAGGCTATAGAATGACTCCCATCTCAATCTGCAGCTTGAGAATGGCTCTCATCATGATCATAATGAAATCCAGATCTGCTTTGGATGTATTTCTGTAAGACCTTAAGGACAAGAATGAAGAGGCTGAAGGCTGCTAAAGTGCCTCAACTACAGATGGGTGACTGTGTTGTAGCCATTATTGGTTCTTCTGACCATTCATCTTTTTCGTTGGCTCCCTTTGGTATAGTCCCTGCAGCCACCATGGACCAGGGGTTGGACGCGTCCTCTGCAGCTGTTGAAATGCCTTTGGCTAGCAAGAGAGAGCCTGTCGTATTGGTCTTGTGAAAAGGAGCAAGGGGGAGAGGGTTTTCCAGGCAAAGTGGGTCTGTTTCTTTCAAAATTTCTGCCTAAAAGAAACAAAACTTTAGAAATATTTATTTTCATATCCCAGTGATTTTGCACAGGGGTAAGTTATTGGGCTTAGCTCATGATTTAGTTCAGGCTTTTGACTATTACAGTTTAGCTG